>NC_141545.1:51695602-51698102 GCF_021556685.1 Rattus norvegicus | reverse complement strand
ACACATTCCACAGCCAGCCAAGGGAGCGGGGAGTGTGTGTGATAGAACAATTAAGACCTGAGGAAGAGAGGCAATCCTTTTCCCTGGTGCCTGGAATTCACAGGATTTTCCCTTTCAATATTCGTAATAAGAATACATTTTCTAACAATGAGGTTGAAGGTTTAAAGGGGTTTAAATTAAACATGAATGGGCAGACAGATGTCTTGGAAGTTAAGAGCACCGGCTGCCAGTCCCAAAGGCCTGAGCTTGATTCCCAGCACCCACGTGACAGCTAACAACAATTTATAACTTCAGTTCCAGGTGATCTGACACCCTCTTCTGGCCTCCGTGGGTACTGCATGCACATGGTGTTCGGGCACACACACAGTCAAAACACTTATACACATGAACATAAAATCTTAAAAAAAAAAAAAAATTGAAGATGGAGCTGCCATCCAAAGTGGGGTTCCTGGAAAGAGACCCGGGCTAGCCACCTCTGAAGCTGGTTGGGTGCGATGAAGGAAGCAGAGGCCCAGCCTTGTGGAATTGCTTCAGGCTCCCTTCCTCTCCAGGTTTCCTTCTGTGGGACTTGCATCAGAAAAGCAGGGCAGAGCGGCTGATGGAAGAGTCGGGTGTGTGGAATAGATATTAATGTGGCAGGAGAGGGGAGGGAGAGGCAGACTATTAAAATTCTGTAGTTCTGAAAAATACATAAGTCTAAAATAAGACTAATGAGACATTTACTGGTGTGGTTGTCTTGCATTAATGACCCTGCTGAGATGAGATTGCAGATGGCTCTCAATGTAATTACCAGGCTAATGGTTCCCTATGACATCACCCGAGACCAGGACGCTGCAGGCTTCGCTACAGATCACTTTCAAAGCTGAGGACCGCTCACCAGCCTGAGCGGTCTTGGGGCACATGACCTGCACCTCCCCAGATGCTATGTCTGCTGCATCTGAGACACACCCCTGTGCTCACTTTTGCACCTCATGCCAGAATTTCTGGTTATCTGCAGAATCCTCTGTAGGGTTTGGAGAGATGGTTCAGTTCAGATGACCAGTGCCCATGTGAAAAGCACAGTGGTGTGTCCCTGCAATCCAGCACAATCCTAGAGCTAGGGATGTGAACAAAAGCAGAATACTCTAGGCTCAGTAAGAGATCTTGTCTCAGATAATAATAATAATAATAATAATAATAATAATAACAATAACAATAATAATAATAGAGAGAGTAACAGTGACAGTTACCCAATATAGACCTTTGGCTTCCATGTGCACACACATGCACACATGCACACATGCACACTGTCATGCACATGTATGCTCACACATTTGCATACACACTTAGACACACATGCATGCACATGCACAACACACATATACACGCATGCAAAAACACAGGCACACAACCATTTCTGCACGCACATGTGAACACACACATGTACACATACAGGCTGTCACTCACATGCATGCTCATACATTTGCATAAACACACAGACACACACATTCACGTGTACAGCACACAGAGACACACAAAAACACAGGCACACACATACACACATCTGTGTGAGTCCTCATGCATATATGCTCATGCACACAGCTTTTAATTAAGACTCACACCTTCCAGTACAGGATGTGGAGAAACAGCTTGGACAGTGGCTCCTTGAGTCAAGTTGACATCAGGCCAAAGGAATTCTGTGTTTATTTGAAGGATGCAATGCAGGAGTCCTAGGCCTGGGGTTGGGATCACACCTCTGGTCCCAAGGGGCGGTTGAGGGAACAAGAATCTCAGAAAGATGCAGAGACCACAAAGTAGAAAACATGGCTTGCAGAAGGGTTCTTAACCAAGGCTCAGACACAGGTGAAACCATGGAGTTCTCTTCCTGTATAGGCTTGGCACCTGGTGGTATAATTGTGGTTTCCTCACTTGAACATCATAGAGGAGCTTCCTCTGGTAAGGGCAGCCACCTTGAGGAGAAGAAAGAAGAAGGTCAGGCTGCTCCCCATTCACAGGAAATAGCCTGGAGCTCGGGCTGGGCTTGATGGTCCTAAGATCTCATTAATCAGGGGTCCTTCTTCCAACCCCACCTCATCCCCACCACCGGGAATCCCCTTCCCACCTTTGCATCTGACTCTGCCAGTGATCACCCCAAAACTGAACTAGGGAGGGAATGAAGTCTTAAGCCATCATTGTAAGAGAACAAGGAACCACTCACTGGGCAAAGGGGTTATCAACAAGGTCGGTCAGAGACGGGCAAAAGAAAGATGGTTTCCCACCTGTCAGGACTTAACCAAGAGTTAGGGTATGACCTCGCACCTTACACATCTGGGGCAGGGCACACGTCTACCCCATTGCATGTCCTCATGGGTGACAGAGTTACAGACACTGAAGAGGAAAGAGATGTCATTGTGAATAGTGACACATGGTAGGTTCTCAACAAGGGTAGTTCACAGTACCGTAGACAGAGCAGTAAGCTCGAAGAAATCATTCCAAGTCTCTCTTTAACCTCCACCTTTTC
>NC_141545.1:51423102-51448102 GCF_021556685.1 Rattus norvegicus | reverse complement strand
GGATTTCAAGAAAAAGAAAATGTACCAAAATCATAAATTTTTAAAAATTGAGGCAGGGTGCCGTTATGTAGCCCAGGTTGGCTTTAAATCTGTGATCCTTACCCAGGTACTGTGGGTAATTATAAGCACTATTTTGATCCCAATGCTTGGAAGGCAGATGCAGTTGGACCCTCTGTGAGTTCCAGGTCATCCTGCTGTACATAGTGAGATCCTGCCTCAAAACAAAACAAAACAACAACAACAAAGTAATCCTCCTGCCTCAGCCTCCCAAGTGGTGATGATGTCATCTCAAGATGGCAGGGGTGAACAGCAAACCTGACTTTTGCATGGTCTCCTTCACTCCCTCTATTCATCCCCCTTTTCTCCCTCTCTTTCTTTTTTCCTTTCTTACACAGGGTCTCATTACTTAACCCCGACTGGCTCAAAACTCACTTTGTAGCCTAGGTATTTCTCAAACTCGCCATCCTCCTGCCTCACACCACCAAGCCCTGAGACTGCAAGGACCATGCCTCGCCAATACTCATTCCCCCCCCCCATGTTTGTTAAAAGAGGTTATTTTCAACCAGCTGGAAAAGCTCTTTGGGGTGCTGAAGATGTCAAGTGTGCACCCCCTCAATACACAACGTTATGGGGTGGTGAGATAGGCTAAATTTTCCGCAAGGTCAACGTAGGGCAGACTTCGGACCCGTTTTTAATGGCAAAGGATATCAAAAGACAAAATGTAGAGGTTTAAGTTGTTAACCTAGAACTCTTTCAACTAAACTCAGGGTAGGATGAGTTCGGTGCCCTCCCAAAGCCGGGAGCAGATGGGGTGACTGCTGCTGCTCGCATCTGAAGCTGGGGAGTTGGGGGAGCGGTTCTCGGGCCCAGGGGACTCCCCATTTCCGGGATCAGGAATGATTCTGAATATATCCAGATGTGCAGCCCCGCCCTAGATGTGCTGACGCTGCGCGGGGCCACGTGGCGGGACACTGGCTCACTTGAGGGGAGCCCCGGAGTATGGGGTTACTCATCCCTGCCCGCCGCTCTCCATACCCGGAGACGCCTCCTGGGAAGAGCGCTCTGGGGAGGCAGCAAGGCTGCGCCCAGCTCAGCGCGACGCTGGCGCCGAGAAAAACAAAACGGCTTCCAGCAAGTTCTCTCTCTGCCCTCGCTCCCTGAGCCCCTCCCTGCAGCAGGTGGGGGCGTTTTCCTGGCGCGACTCCTCTCTGCAGTGGGGTGTGCGCGCCAGCGATCCCCGACGCCTGGCGGCCTGTGCTCGGGAGCCTGGGACGAGAGTGGAGAAAAGGAGTCCCCGGCATCCCTCTGTCCAAGTAATAATCTCGCTCACGCCCTGGATGAAAGAGGTTTGGACCTTTCTCTCTCAAACCCCCAGCTTCTGCAGAGAGTGTCCCAGAGGCCAGGAGGATTGAAGAGCTGAGCTAGTGAGTTCTGGGGTCTCCCCGGACCCTTTTAGAGATTCGATGTGGGCTTCAGAGTCCGTCGTGTCAGACTCAAAAATCATTGGCTGGGTGACCTTGGACAGGCCGCTAACCCTCTCTGGACCTCCTTTTCCTTGTCTTTAAAATGGGTTCTTACCACCTCGCGGGACTGTTGTGCCAAAGCAGTGACTCCCTGAGGATGTACAATCACCATCGAGAGCGATGTCGCAATGAGAGTGCGGAGATGCACTGGGTTTGAGGCTGCGCTGGACGCCCCATGTCTGGGACGAGTCCCAAAAGTGAAGGAAGGGTAAGGGCTGGGCCTGGGGGGGGGGGGTCAGAGACACCACCCGCTACCCCACCCTCCATGCCTGGGCGCAGTCCCCAGCCAGGAGGGTTACCTGATAACCTTATGGGTTGGTGTGTACCGGAGTCCCCACGCCCATGTTCATCTAGCTATGGGGGAAGGGAAGGGTCTTTGTTCCCCCTCAGACCATGACTACCAGACCCTGAGCACCCTCTGTGTCCCCATTCCCATGGTCCATCCACTGGAGCCTCACATATGGCCACTGCGGGTTGGGAACCCCGTTACCCACTCAGCGCGGTCCACCATTGCCCTGGGACTGTGGAACCCCCGTCGCCCTCCCGAGGATCAGGTACGCACGGCGGGGAGTGGGAATGGCCACCCCGGCTTACCTCTCGGCTCCTCGCTCCTGAGGCTGGAGTGCAAAGGGCTCTTTGTGCCCAGCTCTTAACAGAACTGGGGGAGTCCTGTAAGCGCCTCCCCTCGCAAACTCCTCCCCGCACTGGTCCGCAGCCTCCCTCCCTACGGCCCCCCAGCGCAACCCGCGTCGTCTTCGCCTCTACTGCAGCGCCCATGAAATTTTAATGCAGGAGCGGCTGGCGGGCGGAGGTGCCGCACCCGGCCTCGGGCGTGGGGGTGGGGTGGGGCGCCTGGACAAGCACCCATCTTGCGGTCCGGGACTCGAGCTGCGAGACGTGGGGTGCGTATCTGCCCCGTGCCTCACAAAGGGGCTACTGCGAGCCTCAGCCTCAGCCTCAGCCTCAGCATCCCCGCCTGTGGCGCTGCCATAGCAACGCTGGCCAGTGGAGAGGCACGCAACGGTCTGAAGCACGACCATGGACCTGGTGCTGAAGCAAGAAACACTGCCTAGAATCCCAGAAGAGGAACTGATATCCGTGCTTGGCTCTGCAGGGCCAGGGCGTGGTTTCCGTGGAACTCTCTTAGGAAGACTCCTGGTCAGGGCGACGGCAAGATTCGAACCCAAGACTACAGCGGATGTCTCTAATTTTGGCATCTGCTCTGCCTGCACTCCTTGGCACCATCATGAGCTTTACAGAGGTGCTAAAGAGTCGCTAAAAGCTGTGGTTCCGTGATGCTCCAGGCCAGCATACCCTTGAGACCATAATGTAATTGTCACCTCCTAAGCCCCACGTGTGAAATGGGACCACCACAGAGGCAACTCTGATGCCTTTTCCAGTTGAGGAATCCCTGTGCTAGAGAACATTTCACCTACTTCAAGAACCCGCACTGGTCCTCAAGTCCTTGACCAGATGTGACCTTATAAGGCATGAGTGTTTCCCCGGGGTCTCTATCCCCTTGCAGTCAGGGGGTTAAGTAGGGGAGAGGCACCCCAGCACAAGATGGCCCTCGGACCCCAAGCAATCCTCTTGATTAAACCAGCTTACTTTTCGTTTCTTAAAAAATATATTTTTTTAAAAAAATATTTATTTAGTAGGGTTGGGTGGGCACACCTCCCACAGTGGACCTGTAGGACTCGGAAGACAACAGGATGGGCTCTTGCGCCTCCCACCATGTAAATCCAGGGAGTGAAACTCAGTTGGAGACAAGCTCACTAGCATGCCCTCACTGCTCACATACAGAAGCGAGGAGGAGGGCTGCACACAGCCTCTGTGAGGGACCTGCATGAGATTTGAACTCATGCTTCCAGGTTCTGTCGCCTTCATACCCATCTCTCACTGGGAGCCCCCAGCCTGATCTTCACATGCCCATTGTGCCCAGAGGGAGACCAACAGCACAGGATAACTGGGAACACTAACATTGCCTCAGATATTTCCCTGTCAGGGATGCGCCTCTCACAAGGGCGAGTCAGAAAGCCAAGTGCTTGGTCCCAATTCCTAGAACAGAGCAGTTGACCTTGGCTTCCCCTCCTGACCTGCATAAGATACGAGCCATAAGATCACAGAGCTTGGCAGTGAACAGAGAGGGGGCACACAGGTGGCCTTGTTCTTCTCTGAGAACCCCAAGCCATTCATGTCAGCTACTCATGTCCCATCATGAAAATGGGACAAGATGAACTTAAGGAAAGAGGGGTTTATTTGGACAGTTTGAGAGTGCAGTCAGGCATGGTAGAGAAGGTGTGGCTGCAGGAGTGTGAGGTAGTTGGTCACCCTGACCCAGGGAGTCAGGATCTCGCTGTTCAACTCACTTTCCTCTTTTTAGTCAGTCCCAGAGCTCAGCCCACAAGACGGAGCTGCCCACACCCAAGGTGGGTCTTCCTTCCTTAGTCAAACCTCTCTGGAAACATTCTCACAGGCACATCCCGAGGTGTGTCTCCCAGGTGACTCTAAATCCGGACAACCTGACCATGAAGACGAGCCGTCAACCATGTTTCTCCTACCCTGTTCTTGAATCTTCTACCAGTCCAGTTTCCAATATCCATCTAGGGAAAAAGACTTGAGGCAAGTGCCTTACTTCTGGGACCCCCGACTCCCATCTCAGTTCTTTCAAATGTCAGCAGTGTCTGTGGTCCTGCTTGCTGGCGAGAAGTGAGTAGAATGGAGAGCAACAGTGCACACCACTAGGGGAGGCTGTGGGCTCCATGTGTCATAGACTGCTCCCCACTGATAGACTCTCGGTGAAATGGAAATGGAATGGTGTAAGAAGGGGGCGGGCCCATGTCCAGATGATGTAAGAAGGGGGCGGTCCCAATGTCCAGATAATAAAGGAAAGAAAGGGGTAGACCCAATGTCCAGCAGACCCCCAAACCAGCCTAGGGTTGTTTGGAGGCCTTCTGTCCTTGATTCTCCGTCATGAGGTCAATCTCTTGTGGACCTTTGACTGCCTTTTGCTTATCTGCAGAAAACAGAATGGAGTGTAGGGTCCTGCACTCTGTAGGGCATCCACCCACTACACACAGCACGTCCTCACAGCCTCCGTGGGATTCCCACACAGCCTGGCAGTGAGAGTGGGAATCCCTCCCACCTCCCCACTCCTGTAACTCCGGCCCCCAGCTCATTGACTGAGGAGGGACAATAAGTAGACATGGCCAGCATCACCATGGCTGCCCAAGGATCCCATCTTGTGGCAGATGTTAATAGACACTTTGAACCCCGAGGGTTCGTGAGCAGAGCCCCACTCACTGCCCAAGACACTGGGACATGTTTTGTCTGCCTCTCTTGAAAGTGACCACAGCCACCTCTTGTTGAGTGCTGGTTGTCAGGGCAACAGGAAGAGCACATCAGACTTCCAAAGGTGCACTTGAAAATGAAGTGGGTGCCCTAATCTGGACCTGGTCCCCCAGACCCCTGACCCCCATCCCTGCCTCCTCACAGGAAGCAATGTATCTTCAAGGAAGTAACCCATGATTCCAGGCAAATTCTGACCCTGACCATGTGTCTAGTAAAGAAGAAACAGAAGAACCCTTCTTTTCTTCATCTCTAAAGAGAAGTCCAGAGGGATGTGCCCCTCAACAAGTCCCTGCAGCTAAGTTCTGGGTCTCACCATGCCCTTTAGATGCAGTGAGCTCAAGTCATGACCCTATCCTTTCCCTCCTCCAACCCTATAAGAAGCCATTGGTATCATCTCTACTAGACACATAAAAAAAGGGGCGGACCCAATGTCCAGATGATGTAGAATGGGCGGACCCAATGTTCAGCTGATGTAAGAAGGGGGCGGGTCCAATGTCCAGCAGACCCCCTAGGTGACCCAGGCAGGAAGTGAGTGTCAAGGCTGTGGGAGAACATGGCTGTCGGATAATCTCTGCACACATGCTCAGTTCACCATGCCCTGAAAACAATGAGCCACCCACAGGTAAGCATGAATTCATCGCTGTGCTATGGTCCTTCAGGGATGCAGCCGCTGCTCTGAAGTAAACCTCTGCCTCCATTCAGAAGGAGCTTCACCGGCTCAGCACGGTCACCACAACAGCAGGTGATCTCTATGGACTGTTCCCTATTCCACCACCTTCGCGTGTGGGCACATGGGCAGGGTCAGCATCCATTATCCCAGGGGCAGACTTCAAAACGGGACCTGTGTACGAGCGGTCCACTTGGGCACTGGTGAGGCAGGGCAGAGAAGAAACTAGAAACGATCTACTGGAAGTATTCCTGCTGGGGCTGCCCCCTGAGATACAGCCAGGGAAGCCCCCTGAGACACAGCCTGGGCAGCCCCATGGGCCACAACCTGGGCAGCCCCCTGAGCCACAGCCTGGGCGGCACCATTTGCTGAGGAAATCTTCAGGGCCGCACCTCTAAGTTGGTTCCCCTGGCATCTCTCCTTTGTTCTAACACTATACTTGCTGCTCACCAGATCCTGATGTAGCATATCTGCACACACACGCCAGTGTCCCCCGATTAGAGGCCCTCAGCGAACCCTCCATCACCCCTTTAAATCCTATCTCCAAACGCATGCCTGGACACAGCTCACATCAAAGCAATGCGGTCTTTGCTTGTTAGTGGGTTTTCCAGGCAGCTAGACCTCTGTTCTTCTGAGGTCCTTGAGAGGCTGTGGAGCACACCGGACTTGGCCAGTGGGGTCAAGGGCTGGATACCTGCCCGCTGTCCGTTGGATAAAGTGAAGGAAGCTAGCATAAGCCTAGACTCCTTACTGGCTCCAGGAACAGACCAAGCATGTCTTCCTCAGCAGAGAGCAGGGAGAAGCATGGTTCTACCGAGAAGTGTCACAGGGACACAGGATTGTCCCCTTCACTGCCCAGCTCCCCCACTATGTCCATCCTGGGCCAACAAGACCAGGAACCACACTTAGAGATGATGGCTCTAACCAGTACTTGCCTCCCTGGTGCATGAGACAAACCTCTACATCCAGAAGCCCACAGGCCAGGATAGACAAAAATTGGCTCACAAATGGAAGTCACTGTGGTCATGGCTACCGTGGGGTGGGGGTGGGGATGGTGAAACCAGCAGATCCTAAAGTGCTTACAAAGCTCCAGACACGACACCCCACACCGAGACTTCGAAATCTCACAGATAACTGTACTGTTTGGTTGGTTGTTTTCAGGGCTTTTAGTCTCAAAAAAGCTAAAACAAGTCCAAAGCTAGGTCACTCCAAAGACAGCCAAATGCAGGTGCTGGTAAGGATCCATGTTCTACTGCCATGGCAAAATGCCTGAGACTATGTGTGTACGTGTGCATGCACTGCTTGTGTGCATGCGTGTATGGCTTATGTAGTTCGTGTAGATACTAACTTCTCGTGTGTGTCTGTGTGTGTGTGTGTGTGTGTGTGTGTGTGTAGATCGGTAGACTCAAGCTTCTTGTTTATGTGTATGTGTGCAAGTGTTCATTGTGTGTGTGTGAGTGTGTGTAGGTACAAGCTTTTTTTAATGTATGTGTTCAAATGTGGTACATTGTGTGTCTGTGTGTCTCTCTCTGAGTGCATTTGTGTGTGTGTGTGTGTGTGTGTGTGTGTGTGTACAGCTCTTGCAGAAGATCTGAGTTCTGATCCCAGTGTCCGTGCCAGGCAGCTCACAACCCTTTCTAATTACAGCTCCAGAGGATCCAGTGCCTCTTCTGACCTCTAACACCTGCACTCATGTGGACATAACCCCAACACACACACACACACACACACACACACACACACACACACACACACCTAATTAAAAGTAAATAAAAATCTTTTTAAAAATATTCTTCCATTTTCAAGTATGTGATGTTTTAGATAGATGTTTTGCATGTGTGTGAGCTCTCTGTGTACATGCATGTTAACATGTGTGAGGCCACATATATGCATGAGCATGTGTTCACATGTATGTAAAAGCCCCAAGGTTGATGTTAGGAATCATCCTCAATGGCTCATCCTACTGATTCATTGAGGCAGGGGCTCCCAATCAAACCTAGAGTTCACGAAGATGGATACCCAGCTTGCTCAGGGCATCCCTTGTGAGGGCTAGAATTACAGACCAAGGGCAATGTCCACCACCCAGCATTTCCTGGGTTCGGGGATCCAAACTTCAGTCCCCGCCAGTGCACAGAAAGCTCTGTAACCACTGGGCTTTCTTCCAAACCCTGGCATAAACTTATCTGTGATGTCTCTTCGATGAATGCTTTCTTTCGTATGCCTGTTTTATATATCTTTACATCTAGACTCGTGCACATCTGAGGTAAAAGTGTCACAGGGGGAGAAGTTTGAAATACCCTGATATGGATCACAGTTCTGCAGGTGGTGCATCCGAATCCAGGCTGCCTGCATTGGCTGTGCCTCAGTGATCTGCTCGATACACCACTCCAGTGCCATTGTGGTGGGTAGCTATCTCACAGAGAGGCAGGAGGCATCAGAGGCCTACCTCCGTCTCTCTGTCTCTCTGCCTCTCTGTGTCTCTGCCTCTCTCTGTCTCTTTGTATGCATCTCTCTGTGTCTCTGTCTCTCTGTCTCTCTATCTCTGTTTCTCTGTGTGTCTCTCTGTGTCTCTCTGTCTCTCTGTGTGTCTCTGTCTCTGTCTCTCTGTGTGTCTCTGTCTCTCTCTGTCTCTCTCTGTCTCTCTCTCTGGAACTAACCAGGGTCCCCCCAAGTTAGCTACATTAATTCATTCTAAGGGTGCAGATCCCAGTAACCCAACCACCCCTCACCAGGAACACCTTAAAGGACAACCCACCTCCTCCCAACACCACCACATGAACCAAACCCCACCAGAGGTCAAAGGACAGATCTGAGACGCTGGCTTTCCTTACACGAACGTGCTCTGCCACTCGGTGCACTGTGAAGCCCTGCCAAAGTCGTGACCTACAGCTCCTGGCTTAGCAACCTCATTGTTCAGTTCAGATCTGAGGCCGGTTCTCGGTTCCCTGGTTCAGTCGTCATACACATGGGCTAAGCTGCAGAGGCAGGCACAGCGGGAGATTCTGTGTGCTCTGCTCAGTAAGGAGACAGTAGCGGAGTGCGTGAGTTTTCTGTGTTGGTCGTAGTGCCCAAGTTTGGAAGGAGTGACAGGGGGTGGGTTTCCTCACATATGCAGGAAAGCAATCAAAAGTGTCAGATGTTGCCATAGGCCTCGCTGGGCACCCTGAGTGAGAATTAGAGTCTTCTTTGGTTTCTCCTGACCCTCAGAGCTGTTCACGTGCCTTGACTCATGATGCCATCCTCCCCTTCCAAGGCAGGAATGAAGCTGCTGATGGACACCTCTGTTTGCTTTCACATCCCTAGTGATGTCCCTCACCACACACACTCTATAAGGCTTTACATGGAGTTGTGTGTGCTTGGGGGTGGCTACAAAACTGTGTTTATGTGCGAAGGAAGGACAGAAGTTGTCTTAGTCAGGGTTTCTATTCCTGCACAAAACATCATGACCAAGAAGGAGCTAGTTGGGAAGGAAAGGGTTTATTCAGCTCACACTTCCACACTGCTGTTCATCACCATGGGAAGTCAGGACAGGAACTCGCACAGGGCAGGAATCTGGAGGCAGGAGCTGATGCAGAAGCCATGGAGAGTGCTGCTTACTGGCTTGCTTATCTTAGCTTGCTCAGCCTGCTTTCTTAAAGAACCCACCTGCCCAGGGATGGCTCCACCCACAATGGGCGGGGCCCTCCCCACTTGATCACTAATTGAGAAAATGCTTTATAGCTGGATCTCCTAGAGACATTCCCTCAAGGGAGGCTCCTTTCTCTGTGATAACTCCAGCCTGTGTCAAGCTGACCCAAATCCAGCCAGTTCAGAAGTCAACCTCAGGAACTGTCCTTGTTGATTTGAGGCAGGGTCTCTCACTGTCCACAGTTCTTTAAATGGGAGCTGGGGACGAGGAACTTGGGTCATTCTGCTTACAGTGCCAGCTCTTTACCCACTGAGCCATTGCCCCAGCCCCTCGCTCTGTTCACTCAAAGTATCTTTCTGGTGGTTCCTGTGGGCCCTGCGAGAGCCCTGGATTGTCTTTCTACCTGCACAGCATTGGCTGATCAACTTCAACCCCTATGAGCTGTGTGGCCTGATAATATACATGGCTTCTCAGGCACCATGGGGAAGCCTCTGCCTTGCCTTCCCTATGACAGTTCGTGCCAGGTTCCACACTGAAGACCCGGAGTTGGCCACCTTGCCCAGTCCCACATTCACCCAGACTGCCCAGCCGAAAACACAGGTGGCTCTCATAAACCCCAGCAGACCCCAGTCCAGTTACACGGCAGCCCTTTGAGTGGGCATCACAGCCTTTGGCATGTGAGCAAGATCCAGAAAGGCCAAACAAGGTGCCTGGAACCCACCTCCTTCTGTGTGTAGATGCTGTCGGGGCTGCAGCCGCTCTGCCTCATCTCTGTCTTGTTCCCTTCCTCTGCCTTTCAGCCAGCTAGAGCTAAGTCAGGCCAAGCTTGTTCCCAGCTCTGCTTCTGCTCATCAGACTTTGGGACCACAACACCCTCTTCCATAACATTGCATAACACTGCCTTTCTTGCAGAGCTCTGGGAGAATCAGAGAATCCTCTCTCTCGGGGTTGGGGATTTAGCTCAGCGGTAGAGCGCTTGCCTAGCAAGCACAAGGCCCTGGGTTTGGTCCCCAGCTCCGGAAAAAAAGAAAAGAAAAAAAAAAGAGAATCCTCTCTCTCTCTCTCTCTCTCTCTCTCTCTCTCTCTCTCTCTCTGACTGTCTCTCTCTGTGTGTCTCTGTGTGTCTCTGTTTGTCTCTGTCTCTCTCTTTCTCTCTCTGTCTGTTTCTGTCTCTCTGTCTCTCTCTCTGTCTCTCTCTCTCTCTCTCTCTCTCTCTCTCACACACACACACACACACACACACACACACACACACACAGTAAAGTTTAACTCTGAATTTTCTCCCCATGATTTTCCATGGCTTAAATCTCTCTCCCTCCCCTGCAGAGGAAGACCCTACCCACCCATTCCCAGGCAGATATCATAAAGGATCTCGGGGGCTAGAGCAATGGCTCAGCAGTTAAGAGCACTGACTGCTCTTCCAGAGGTCCTGAGTTCAATTCCCAGCAACCATATGTTGGGAACACAGCAACCATCTGAGATGGGATTTGATGGCCTTGTCTGGTGTGTCTGAAGAGAGCGACAGTGTACTCATATACATAAAATAAATAAATAAACAAATAAAGGACTTTAAACACAAATAGGCCCCTGTCGCAGAGCACTAAGCACTGAGCTTTGTCCACCCGCGTCTTCCATGCACCATGCTCATGATCACGTATCAGGCTTCCTTCTGTCAGCCGGATTTGAACTACACCTGCTTCGTGGAGTAAAGTCCAGAGCACTCCCCACTCCACCCCCGCCACTTCATTTAGTAAGCCCACAGTAAGGTTCAGAAACCGGGACGCTGCTCCCAGACACAGCCACAGAGCCTCCCGCCCCCAGGCTCCATTCCCTGTTGAGTCTCTCTGCCCCCTTGCTTTTGTGCGCCTGGGGCTGCATGCAGCTAGAGGCCTTGTGCCGCTGCCCCTGCCCTGTCCTTTCCCCGCGGCCCCCCGCCCCGACTCAGCCTCTTTGTCCCTTTGTGTCTGGGCCACAGAGAAGAGAAGGGCAGAGCACGCTTGCCGCCTCCAGCCCGCCTCATCATCCATCTGCAACAGTCCTGCAGATGCCCTGCACCTGCTCCTGGGCTCCCAGCCGCCCAGCAGGTGCCGCCCAGCCAATCGCAAAGCTACTGCGGAGAAAAAGGCCGAGGCCAGGCCTCCAGCTGCTCCCTCCCGCCTCCCAGAAATAGGGACAAAGTCTTTCAGCTTTGCCGACGCGGTGCATGCGGCAGATGCTGAGGGGCCAGAGTCGGGGCAGAAGGAACTGCGGCTGGGGGAGGGGAGTCCTGCGGGAGCCCCACAGACACCACACTCAGCTTATGCCTTCTTGCCACCCAACCCAGACCCGTCACTGGATCTCAGGCATTTCACTGGGTCATCTCCACCCCCCAACCGCACCCCACACTGAATCACCAAACATCTCTGCTCTTACTGCCCCTGCCAGGTTCCCCAGCCTGTCTCCTCTGCCAATTGCATAAGACTCTGAAGATGCAGGCTGACCTCATCCATCGCTACCCTGCCGCGCAGGCCTCAGAACGAACAGCAAGGTTTATGCTGGCCTTCAGAGTCCTCCCCTAACCCTGGCTACCTGCTGGCTCGGTGGTCTCCAATCTACAACATTGCCAGCTGGACATGCCCACCCCAGCCTCTTGTTCTCCCGTGGTTCTGCTCATTTCCAGATAAAGTCATTCTTCATAGGTTCATGACCCCTGGAAGACAGAGCCTTGTTTGGGGCTGACTTTAACATGGAATTTTAAGTCCATTTGCTTGTAAGTCCATGCATGTACATGCCTGCACACATTCACATATATATGCACACATGTCTACACACATGCTCACACGTGATGAAGTTGCACACATGTCTGCAACACACATGTGCTATACACATTGCTGGCCTGTGAGACTCCTCGGGGAAGACATTTGCTCTTTCTTAGCCTGGCGAAGGGTCTGCCAGGGTGGATACCCCCCCCATGTCTGCATGTGGACAGAACAGGAAACCCTTGTGGACACATTATACAGATGCCCAAGCCAATGTGGAGGAGAGTGTGGGCTCTGGTCTGCTCCCATGTGGCCACGGATAGGGCAGTCCAGGTCTCCATCTGTCTCCCAAAGGTCTCCTGTAGAAGGCTGCTCAGCCCTCAAGCACCCTTTCAAGGATGGCAGAAATGCAGACCCTTTCCAGGGCACACCTGACTTGTCTAGATTGGTGATAGTGTCTTCCTCCACATGTGCGTTGTGTGTACCTGTCCTCTGCTTGCACGAGGGCAGGGCCACTGTGTTCACAAGTGCAGACACCTCAGGAGACACTAGGACAGATTGCCAAGGAAGGGACCTGCACACTCGGCCTGCCGAGTTCCATTTTTGGATTGGCGCTGCAGTTGCTATAGACACTGTCAGCTTGTATGGTACCAGGGATTGGCACCAGACCCACTTTACAGACAGGGATACTGAGGCTGAACAAACAGGTCTGAGCCAAGATGCAGCCCTGACATTCTTCATCCAAAACCACTACCACCCTAGTCCCACCATCCTGCCCAGAAGTCCCAGGAAGATCCTCTCAGCCAGCCGTATCCACCCTACTGCTATCTCACTATATCTGTTCTGCACAGCAGGGCATTCCATATTTATGAGATGCCCTTGGCTCTCTGTGGACCAGCCAAGCTCTGCCTGTGTGCTTGGAGGAGGGAGGCAGGCCTCTGCAGTCAGAGTGCTTCAGCAGGAGGGGGCTGGGCTGGGCTGGGTTGAGGCTCTAGTCTGGCATCTGCCGAGCCTGTGAAGCAGAATGGGGCTGGGAACACATGGGTGGGTCTAGAGACCGTTGTTCTCTGGCTTGCCCAAGTACCCAAGGCACTTAAAGGGCCCAGGAGGGGGCTGGGTGGACAGAAGAATGTTTGAAATGCTCAGTAGTCCAGGCACAGGAGAGGAAAGCCAGTCTTGCTGGATGTGGGTGTGCAGGGTGTGGGTGTGCAGGGTGTGGGTGTGCAGGGTGTGGGTGTACATAATGTGGGTGTGCAGAGTGTGGGTGTGCAGGGTATGGGTGTGCGGGGTATAAGTGTGCAGGGTATGGGTGTGCAGAGTATGGGTATGTAGGGTTTGGTGTGCAAGCTATGGGTGGACAGGATGCGGGCGTGCAGAATGTGAGTGTGCATGGTGTATGTGCAGGGTGTAGATTGGCACAGTGTGGGTGTGCAGGGTGTGGGTGTGCAGGGTGTGGGTGTGCAGAATATGGGTGTGCAGACTGTGAGTGTGTAGGGTGTGGGTGTGTAGGGTGTTGGTGTGCAAGGTATGGGTGGACAGGGTGTGGGTGTGCAGAATGTGGGTGTGCAGGGTGTGTGTGCAGGGTAAAGACTGGCACGGTGTGGGTGTGCAGAATATGGGTGTGCAGGGTGTGAGTGTGCAGAATATGGGTGTGCAGACTGTGGGTGTGTAGGGTGTGGGTGTGCAGAGTGTGAGTGTGAGTGTGCAGGTGGGGTATGCTGGGTGAGGGTGTTCAGAGGATAGGTGTGCAGGTGTGGATGTGCAGAATGTGGCTGTGCAGGGTGTGATTGTGCAAGGTATGGGTGTGCAGGCTGGGTGTGTACCTTCTGAACCAGTGTTGGACATTGTCTCACTTACCACACAAAGAGGAGAGTTAAGAAATATGTTGTCAGACCTGAGCATGGAGCAGTAGGATTTTAATCTAACAGATACTGCGCACATGTGTGCGCACGCGCGCACACACACACACACACTCACAATGAACACTCCCACGCACAATCATAATCAAACACAAACATTCATACACACACATACAATGAACACTCACACACATATAATGAACATGCACACTCACAAACACACACACACAGTGCGGGGGAGGGCCAGTTTTAGTTTAACCAGGTAACTGAACATAAAATAAGGATTAGGGAGATGAGTCAGTTGGCAAAATGTTTGCTGCACAACCACGAGGACTGTGTTTGATCTCCCAGCATCCACATTGGTGCTGTGACACTGGCCCATAATCCCAGCCTCAAGGAAACAGAGACGATTCCTGGGGCTCAGCAACCACCATCCTCATCTAATCAGTCACAGAGGAGGTTTCCCTGAGGATGCCACTATGGTGTGCCCCACCTTCCAGTCTTCCTAGGCACAGGCACACGCATGCACCCAATGCCCACACTAAAATTACGCATGCCTGTAATAAAATATTATATATAACATATTACATAAAATAAGATAGGAACCCCAGGGTTAGTGGCACATGTCTGTAATCCTAACACTTTGGTGGCTGAATCAGGAGAATCAGTTCAAGTCCAGCCTAGGCTACGCAGACAAAAATAAAACAAGGAAACAAAATAACAAGGATAAGACTTGGGAAAGAACGCATAGTCAGAGATTTAATTACTCTAGACGCAATCACTCTGCTCTGGCTGGGAGCGGGATGATCAGTGTTTCTGAGCATCCTGGAAGCCAAAGAGAACAGGGAACGAACACAGTTTCACACATGCCCACAATGGGTCAGAAAACACGCAGATGCGGAGACTCTGCTATGGCTGTTCTGAGAGCAGGAAGGAGCTCAGGCCATGAACTTACCCGGAAGCCCCCTCTCCTTGGCACCAACTCCCCGCTACCGCTACCGGTTGGCCCAGCCCACTCTGCTCCAGCAACCCACACCCCAGAGCAGCAGTCTTCTTCAGCGGCTAGGTGGGTGTGTTTCCACAGTTTACCACTAGGGGTCAGTGTCGCGCAGCTTCTGAGCCACCGACCTCACAAGAGGGCCAAGATACTGGGGAGCCTAGGAGTTTCTAGGTCTCAGTAAAAAAAAAAAAAAAGCCAGTACCAGCGGGGGGTGGGGAGATAGATGTTGAGAATGTGATGGGGGAGAGTAAGTGAGGGTGGGGTAGGATGAGGCTCAGCCTGCCTTTTAGAGAATCAACTTGAGCTCAGGGCCAGCCTAGGCTAAACTCAGTCCTTCTCCCCCTCCCTCTGCTCTCACTCCCTTCCTCTCTCCCCTCCCCAATGCCTCCCACTTCTTCCCTGACTCCTCTGCAGGCCTGCAGGTAAAGGCACTTGCTGACAAGCCTGATGACTTGAGTTTGAACCCTAGAACCTATGTGGTAGAAGGAGAAAATTAATCCCCCAAAGCTGTCTTCCAATCTCCGTTTGTCAGGTGAGGCATGCACGCACGCACGCACACACACACTCATCATCATCATCATCATCATCATCATCATCATCATCATCATCATGACAACAACAACAAGAATATATTTTGAAGTGTAGAGATAATTTTTTAAAAGTTAGTCCTTCCGGGGCTGGGGATTTAGCTCAGTGGTAGAGCGCTTACCTAGGAAGCGCAAGGCCCTGGGTTCGGTCCCCAGCTCCGAAAAAAAAGAACCAAAAAAAAAAAAAAGTTAGTCCTTCTGAAAAAAAGAAAAGGAAAAAAAAAGTTAGTCCTTATCTGGCTTGCTCAAAGGGCCTGGCATATTCATGATGGGGGAGGGGTTCTTGGAGAGAGTCTGGGCTCACGACTTGTGCAGCATCTCAGTGGGTCCTCTGTATGGATTTGAGCCGATGGCTTCGGTGCTCCCATATGAACTAGGCACAAGAAGACATAATGATGATGAAGGATCGGAGTCACTATGACTGAGATGGTCAGAATTGAAGTCTCAGGGCTTCGCAGCTCTAGGGCAGAAGTAGGAACATCCACCATCCCACAATGGAAGCTGCAGGGCCTATGTTTGGGGTAGGTGCTGGGCAAGTAAAGTCAAGGTTGGAAAATGTCAACAGAACTTTCCTCTTTAAATGTCACAAGAAATCCAAGTCTAGCAAGTGTTGCGGGGTGTGGGGAGTGGCGGCTGGTTTTGGTTGTCAGCCTGACTATATCTGGAATCAACTAAAACCCGGAACTGGCTGACTGGGCACACCAATGAGGGACTTTTTGCTTCACTGGATCATTTGAAGTAGGGAGATCCACTTCTAATCCAAATCTTCTGAGGTAGGAAGGCACACCCCTAATCTGGGTCACACTTCTGCTGCTGGCAGACTGTATAAAGGAATCTCTCTCTCTCTCTCTCTCTCTCTCTCTCTCTCTCTCTCTCTCTCTCTCCCCTGCTCTCTTTTGCCCCCTCACCAACAAGTCCGTTCCGTCACTGGCAGGAGAGTCTTCTTCTTTAGGATTCTGAGGTATACTGAAAACCAACTAAGACATGCAGCCTCAGGAAATGAACAACTGTTGGATGCTTGGACCTTTTATACATAGGCAGCTACTGCTGGACTAGCTGGACCAGAAAGAGAGACAGAGACACAGAGAGACAGACAGATCAGATCAGACAGACAATAGACAGACAGACACACAGAGAGACACAGAGAGGCAGAGAGACAGACACACACACACATACACAGAGACAGAGACACAGAGAGACAGACAGATGAGACAAACACATATATACACAGAGACAGAGAGAAAAAGACACATAGACATAGAGACACAGAGAAACAGACACACAGAGAGAAACAGAGACAGAGACAGAGAGTGACAGACAGATGAGACAGACACATACACAAAGATAGGGAGAGAGAGACAGGAGGCACAGAGAGAGAGAGACAGAGAGACACAGAGAGACAGACACACAGAGAGAGACAGAGACACAGATAGACAGACAGATGAGACAGAGAGACACACAGAGAGAGAGAGACAGAGACACAGAGAGACAGATGAGACAGACACATACACACACAGATAGAGACAGAGACACAGAGTCAGATACACACACACACACACACACACACACACACACACACACAGAGAGAGAGAGAGAGAGAGAGATTGACTCAACAAGTTCTGTTACCCTGACTAACACAGCGTGCAAGGATGGAGCATCTCCCTCAAGGGTCACAGAGCTCTGCAGATGCTCTGTTGCTCCCCTGATGCCCCTGCCTGATGCATGGACCAAAGCAGCCTTTTTGTTGGCAAGCTCAGGGAAGACTTGGAGCAGAGCCAAGAGTAGGCAGGAAAAGGAGGCACCTCCCACCTGGGGTTTCCCGTCCATTAATCTGGTAATTACAGCCTGTGAAGGAGGGTGGGCAGATTCCCCACCCACAGGGCAAGGAGCAGCAAAGCATGACTCCTTCTTGGGGAAGAGAAGCAACAACAGCTCAGGGGGTGGAAAGGAAGGCGGCTTCCCACTCCCCCTCCTATTTCTGCTGTGCAGCAGTTTCCTGAGGTTAGAACTTTCGGAGGGCAGCTCTCTAAGATACAGGGCGTTTACAGGAGGTTGAAACAGTGGGCGAGCTAAGCGGGTGAAATTGCATCCTGCAGAGGAGCTCCTTAGGCTCTGGAAAATAGCAACTCAAAACAGCTTCAGGAAGTCCCTGAAATAGAGCAGATTCACTAGGCCCCTCCCTAGTGGCAAAGCAAATCACTTTCAGAGGAACCCAGCTGCCTGGACAAGGCTCATGTCAACTAAGGCACCAGAAAAGGACAGCCTCCAACCTGTTGAGCTGCCTGCAGACTGGGCAGCACGCTCCAGGTTCCCGGCTTTTTGAACTGTCACCAGTGCTGGAGTGGTCTTTGGTGACACAGCTGTCTTGGAGTCATTTCTGCTCTTGTAAGTAACCACAGTAAAACTAACTCACGGTTCACCAAGTATGACTTTAACGGTATCTGAACTTTGATCTGTCGCTAATTCCCTATCTGGAGTGTATGGCCTTCGTTCACTGTTCCTGGGAACAGCTTCGAACAGCCTCCCTCTCACACTCGAGTTGTGCAGGTTCTTTCCCTGCCCTCGGGTGCCATTGAAGCCTAGTCTCTAGTCTCTACTCCTAGGCACCGGCTCACAAGAGCAGTGGGAGGAGCCACACGGAGGAGACCAGTGGGCACCAGCTCACAAGAGCAGTGGGAGGAGCCACACGGAGGAGACCAGTGGGCACTGGCTCACAGCAGCAGTGGGAGGAGCCACACGGAGGAGACCAGTGGGCACTGGCTCACAGCAGCAGTGGGAAGAGCCACACAGAAGAGGCCGGTAAAGGAGGGGAGCACAAAGTCACAAGTTGTTCACCTTGTATTTTCTTTCCCCACATATGCATCCCTGGACCTCAACACTGTGCCTTTAGGGGAAAGGGGACCCAAGGGTTGGAGAGGCAGAATGGCTGCCAGAGGTCAAGCCATCTAATTAGTACCAGCCTAGGGTGGAGCCCCAGGTGTTGAACCTCTTCCTGAGTAACCGGAGGGAAGCCGCGAAGAACAGAGACACAGATACATTTCGCTCTGTGGCCTTGGGCCACTCATTGGCCCTCTCTGGCCCAGAAGCTCACGGGTTTGGTGGTGTCCTCCATCCTTAACCCTGTGGTCAGCCCTGTCTGCAAAGCTGTATTCACTGCGACAGGAATGTCCTGCCTTCCAGTTGCTTTGGCCCAAATAGCAACAACAATTTGTCTTTCTTTTCTAACCTTGGGAAAGTGACCTCCTGGGAAGATTTGAAAAATAATTTCATGCTCTCTGCTTCCCTTCCAACATTGCCCTGCTGGGTCAACATTTTCTTCTTTATCACAACAGCACAGCCTCACATCTGGGACAGTACCCCCTCCCCTGTTCTTAGTTGTCAGCCTCCCTCCTGGCTTTGGCTTGAACTGGCTCTTAATAGAGGTTCTAGTGACCAATCTCTCACCCTTCCTTCTTTCCATCTGCCAACATTCCCTGGCTTGCTCTCAGGAACCTAAGACTTTCCTGTGACAGGTGAGGTTATGCAGTTACTCGCCCTAAAGTGAGGACTAACGTGAATGCATCAAACTCACCGTCTATAAGCCTCAGTTGATCCCCTTTATTGATCCCCTTTTTGACTATACCCCCAAAATCTCGCATCACCGATAGCAGGATAAATGCCCCTATGAGCTTGACCTATCCAAACTTGACATCTGCTTTATAGTCCAGGCTAGCCTCAAACTTAAATAATCCTTTTGCCTCTGTCTCTTGAGTGCTGGGGTGACAGGCATGTACCACCTACTGTACTTGGTTCATCATAATTCTCGGGGAGGGAGAATGTAGCATAAACAGACAAAACAGGGCAGAGAAGGGGCTGGTTTCTAGGTCAGCAGTAAGCCACTTGCCTAGCACGCATGAGGACAATCCCTATAAGTCACACACACACACACACACACACACACACACACACACACACACACACACACCAAGCTTCTGCTTTATAACTAAATCCTAGCAGACCCCAAGAGGGTGGTGGTGCTAAGCCAGTGGTTTTAAACCTGTGAATTGTGACCCCTTGGGGTATTTGAGTGACCCTCTCACAGGGGTCACCTAAGACCATCAGAAAACACAGATATTTTTGCATCGTGATGTATAACTGCAGCAACAGAAATAATTTCATGAGTGGAGGTCACCACAACACGAGGACCTGTATTAATATGTCACTGATCTAGGCCAGTCCAAGCTATGTAGTGATGATCTCAAAATGGGCCACTTCTTGGCTACGAGCTTGTAGCAAAAGCATGAGGGCTGCGGGTCCACCTTCTGCCTTGCTGCTGGGGTGTACGAATGCTTCTGGGAGAAGGCCCAGAAGGGAAGGGGGGCAGGCGTTAGACCATATCCTATCCTCTATTCTCACCACTACCACGGTGGTGCTGGGTTTTGGGATGCCTTCAGACACCCATTTAGGGGTGGCGGAACACAGCCTAAGATGGGGTCCCAGCCCAAGTGAGAAGTAGCACAGGCTGGGGCTGAGCTTGGGGTTCCCATACTCCCAGATACCCAGAAGCCACTGGGAACCTCGAGAAGTCAGAATGGAGACTTGTGGGCTGTTGACATGCCTGGGGCCTGAGGGTGGGGAGGAGGGCAGAATCCAGTTTAGCTTAGAGATGAGTGTCTAGTGCACAGAGGAGCCGTCTGCAGGAGACTTAGACAGTGCAGATCTGTATGATGAAGGCTTTCCCCCCACAGAAGTTCTTGTTGAGACAGACAGTCCTCCCACACCCTCGGATCCCAGCCCGCAGCAGCTCTCTGCCCCCAAACCCTGTGGGAGAGAGACCTCACCGCCTGGTCAGGTGGGCGCTCCTGAGGCTACAGAGCGGAGGAGACCACCAACACTGCCCACCCCTGCCCACATCCCTGGCCCAAGAGGCAACTGTATAAGGCCTCTGGGTTCCCGTAGGGGAGGGCCCAGGAGTGGCAGGACCCCTGCGCCTGAGACGCCGACGGAACCTGAAGGAAACAGACCGGATAAACAGTTCTCTGCACCCAAATCCCGGAGGGAGGGAGAGCTAAACCTTCAGAGGGGCAGACACGATTGGGAAACCAGAAGAGACTGCACTCTGCGCACATCCAGACGCCAGAGGAAGACACCAAACGCCATCTGGAACCCTGGTGCACGGAGGCTCCCAGAAAGAGCGGCGCAGATCTTCCCAGTTGCTGCCGCCGTGGAGAGGACTTGGGCAGTACCCCACGAGCAAACTTGAGCCTTGGAACCACAGGTAGGACCAACTTTTCCCCTGCATGAAACCTGCCTGGTGAACTCAAGACACAGGCCCACAGGAACAGCTGAAGACCTGTAGAGAGGAAAAACTACACGCACGAAAGCAGAACACTCTGTCCCCATAACTGGCTGAAAGAAAACAGGAAAACAGGTCTACAGCACTCCTGACACACAGGCTTATAGGACAGTCTAGCCACTGTCAGAAATAGCAGAACAAAGTAACACTAGAGATAATCTGATGGCGAGAGGCAAGCGCAGGAACCCAAGCAACAGAAACCAAGACTACATGGCATCATCGGAGCCCAATTCTCCCACCAAAATAAACATGGAATATCCAAACACACCAGAAAAGCAAGATCTAGTTTCAAAATCGTATTTGATCATGATGCTGGAGGACTTCAAGAAAGACGTGGAGAACTCCCTAAGAGAACAAGTAGAAGCCTACAGAGAGGAATCGCAAAAATCCCTGAAAGAATTCCAGGAAAACATAAATAAACAAGTAGAAACCCATAGAGAGGAGACACAAAAATCCCTGAAAGAATTCCAGGAAAACACAATCAAACAGTTGAAGGAATTAA
Source organism: Rattus norvegicus (assembly GCF_021556685.1). Taxonomy (NCBI): domain Eukaryota; kingdom Metazoa; phylum Chordata; class Mammalia; order Rodentia; family Muridae; genus Rattus; species Rattus norvegicus. Next base: position 51,426,912 of record NC_141545.1, on the reverse strand, counting down.
AAATGGAAATAGAAGCAATCAAGAAAGAACACATGGAAACAACCCTGGACATAGAAAATCAAAAGAAAAGACAAGGAGCTGTAGATACAAGCTTCACCAACAGAATACAAGAGATGGAAGAGAGAATCTCGGGAGCAGAAGATTCCATAGAAATCATTGACTCAACTGTCAAAGATAATGTAAAGCAGAAAAAGCTACTGGTCCAAAACATACAGGAAATCCAGGACTCAATGAGAAGATCAAACCTAAGGATAATAGGTATAGAAGAGAGTGAAGACTCCCAGCTCAAAGGACCAGTAAATATCTTCAACAAAATCATAGAAGAAAACTTCCCTAACCTAAAAAAAGAGATACCCATAGGCATACAAGAAGCCTACAGAACTCCAAATAGATTGGACCAGAAAAGAAACACCTCCCGTCACATAATAGTCAAAACAGCAAATGCACAAAATAAAGAAAGAATATTAAAAGCAGTAAGGGAAAAAGGTCAAGTAACATATAAAGGCAGACCTATCAGAATCACACCAGACTTTTCGCCAGAAACTATGAAGGCCAGAAGATCCTGGATAGATGTCATACAGACATCTAAGAGAACACAAATGCCAGCCCAGGTTACTGTATCCTGCAAAACTCTCAATTAACGTAGATGGAGAAACCAAGATATTCCATGACAAAACCAAATTTACACAATATCTTTCTACAAATCCAGCACTACAAAGGATAATAAAGGGTAAAACCCAACATAAGGAGGCAAGCTATACCCTAGAAGAAGCAAGAAACTAATCGTCTTGGCAAAAAAACAAAGAGAAGAAAAGCACACAAACATAACCTCACATCCAAATATGAATATAACAGGAAGCAATAATCACTATTCCTTAATATCTCTCAACATCAATGGCCTCAACTCCCCAATAAAAAGACATAGATTAACAAACTGGATACGCAATGAGGACCCTGCATTCTGCTGCCTACAGGAAACACACCTCAGAGACAAAGACAGACACTACCTCAGAGTGAAAGGCTGGAAAACAACTTTCCAAGCAAATGGTCAGAAGAAGCAAGCTGGAGTAGCCATTCTAATATCAAATAAAATCAATTTTCAATTAAAAGTCATCAAAAAAGATAAGGAAGGACACTTCATATTCATCAAAGGAAAAATCCACCAAGATGAACTCTCAATCCTCATCTTCAGTTGGTTTATATACAAGTGTGCAATTTCTAGGCTTGAAAGTAAAATGATGCTATCTGGTGCTGGATAGAGGAGCCTTATTTTTTATTATGGCAGCTTGCTATTTTTGTAACATGGTGATTTTGTTGAACACAATAAAGTACAGTAGTAACTGAAAAAAAAATTATAAATCGAGACAGACAGTCCTCCCTCACATACCACTCACTCAGGGTAAACCAGAGATTAAATACCTTTTTGCAAGAAGGAATGTCTGGGGGAGGGAAGCTTATTGGTTAGACCCTCAGGGCCAGCCCATCTAGATACCTCGTTAGCATGAAGAACTCTGTACTATGTAACTAAAGGTCATGATCTCATGGGAGGGGGAGGGGTTGTAGCCATGTGCTCCAGGACAGGAACTGGGTCAGCAGTAGACGAAATGCCTACCGTTCTCAGATATGAGAATTACCACGGTTTCTGAATCTGCTCAACCTTCCCAGTTTTTGTCTGGTGTCACGGTTCCACTTGTCCCACAGAGGACTGAGTTCAGATCCCCAGAACCTGTGTATAAGTGCCGAGTGGGGAGAGAAGGCCTCAAGAATTAGCTTTATCCGGGAGCTCTGAGTTTGATTGAGAGACCCTGTCCCTTACAGAGGAGCTGAGGAAGTCCTGAGCAAGTGTTTTGTTGACATCCAGACAGACACGTTAAGATTTAATGCTAGAGACCTATGGAAGTTCAGGCTCAGAGCAATGGCAAAGAGTCATCTGGTCTGAGTGCGATGCTGACAGTGTGTGTCAATTACCGTGGACTAGACTCCTCCAGAGGACCCAGGTTCTAGCCCTAACATTGACTTAATGGCTTACAACGGTCTGCAACGCCAGTCCCTGGGATAGGGCGCCCTCTTCTGCCCCTCTGTGGGCATTGCACACGGGTGGTGCACAGACCTACCTGCAGGCAAATCACCCGTACACATAAAAGAAACGAAACTTTAAAGCATAGATCAGGGAACTAGACGGTAGGGCTAGAGAGAGTGACCGGCAGTTAGGAGAGGGCTTGCTGTTTTAGCATGTGGAGCAAACTTCTCATATCTACCCCCTCATAACTTCAAAGGACCAAAGCTCCAAAGGACTGCAAACCTTCTCCTGCACCCACGGAGTCCACAAACACGGGTGTGCACACACAGAAAAAAAAATATATATATATCCCTCAAAAAAAAAAAAAAAAAAAAAAAACCCTGACAAATGTCAGAGACATTTTACCGAGCTACAAATTACTTCGTCAGGAGTCAGGAAGGTGGGTAATATTTGGATAATATTGACACACAATCCATAATGAGTCTTTTGTTTTTAATTTTATTTCTTTGAGCTTCGTGAGCTGGCAGGGAATGGGCTGGCTGACAGGGGTGTGGGGTTCCCAGAGGACACAGGGGTAGCCAGAACCAAGAGCAGCCACATCCTCCGGCCAGTCACTCAGTCGTTTTGCAGGCACCCCAGGTCACTTGTGCGCTCTCACTGCTGGATCCTGCGCACACTCTGCACCTGGAAGGTGTGGGCATGGGAGCCCCACTCCCTGAAGTGCTTGTAGTCACCCGAGTGGTGATCGCTCTCCAGCACGTACTGAAAACCTCGGTAACCAGGAAACTGGGAACAAACCCACCTGGAAAATAGAAGTGACAGTCACCACACAGAGGCTCAGGGGCCTGGAACTAAGACAGCAAAAAAGCCCAACCAGCCAGCGCAGACTTCATGACCCTGGTACTCCGCACGCATGTGCGGGAGCTCCCACACCACCCCTCCGGGGCCACAGCGTACAGCCTTAAACTATCCACTTGTCTCAATAGGCTCTGGTTGTCCCTCTGTAACACTGACAAAATTGGATAATTTTAAGATTACTTTATGAGCTGTCTGCCTTCCCAAGAGTAAGTCCTGTTCTAGAATGCCTGAAGCTAGGGCCCTCAGTCCCCCAGGCACCTAGATGACGCTGTGCAAGCCAGTGAATGGCTCCTAAAGAAGGAATGAGGGGATGAACAGGAAGTCTTTGTCCAGCCCTGACTCTTCCTCACAGTCGTTCCAAGAAACGGACCCCTGCACTATTCACCCCTGCACTGTTTATGACAGGCATTCCTGACTAGTTCTCCACCTTGCCCTCTCTGGAACAGGGTAGTGATTCGAGTGCCAGACACACTGAGACAGATCCTGAACCTGGTTCCTCGTTCTCCAAACCAAAGCTGCACTTCCTACCTTCATCCTTGCCTGCGGAAGCCAAATGCCCTGCAGACCAGGCTCACAGACCAGGTCTCCCTTCCAGGCCCAGTCAAGGCAGGCAGGAAAACTAGAGTTGGGGCAGGGGGCCGGGGGGAGGAACCAAGTAACCATAATCAACCAATCAGAGCATCCCGTTCTTTTGGACATAGTGATTGGTTTAGAGGGGAGCACATGACCCAAACTGGCCCTAACTGCTCTTTTCCTGGAAGCTTAGGTGGAGTAAGGGTTCCTCAGTCTCCATATTCGCATTGGGGAAAAACTTAATAGTTCAATAATCTAATGGAATCAGAGCCAGGTAGTGGTGGCACACACCTTTAGCCCAACACTCGGGAGGCAGAGGCAGGTTGATCTCTGTGATTTTGAGACCAGCCTGGTCTACA
>NC_141545.1:50428102-50503102 GCF_021556685.1 Rattus norvegicus | reverse complement strand
CTCTTCTATCCTAGAGCCCTGGAAAGTGTCACATAAGCCACTGTTGCTGGGTCCCCTTAGTCCTACCAGGGAGGAAGGAGTGAGTTAGAGAGAAGGCATGCCCAGGACACACAGATCTGTCTCAGTCAAAAGGAGGTTTGAAAGCACTCGGTGCCCACAGAGCCTTCCAGGCAGGCACCACAACTGGGGTTCCCAGGGCGTTCTGGGGTGGGGGATTCCTTCCTCCGCTGGATACCACGTGAGAGTGCGGGGAGTAGGGAGGGTGGAGGGTGGGTCCCAGGTTCACTTTTGCCAAGTTTGGTGGGGAAGGAACACATAGCTATCAAAACTAGCAGGAAGGAGCCCGGGAGACCCAGAAAGCAGGCTCTCCAAAGGCAACGGGAACCCACAGTGCTGGCTACAGTCCTAGCTCAGTAGGTCTGCAGGCTGTCCCTCCTAGCCTGCGCTCCCACCCAAGCTGCCCACCTCCCTCCTCCATCAATCGCACAAGCTGCAGACCCTGTGGCCGGTCACACTCACCCACAGGTACCGAAGCAGTTTCAGCAGGCTGGGGCAGTAGTAATAGTCCATGTCGGAGCAGGCTGTGGGGCCGCCTTCCCTGCTCGTGTGTGTGCCTGCGCTTCTACTTTGTCCCTGGAGGGGTGGCTCCTCCCTCCCCACAACTCTCACCGCCCCCAGAGTCAAGTTCAGGGTGGCATCAATCTTTCAGAAGCCAGGGCTCACAGCCAGGCGGCCTGATGGACCTGTGAGCGGCCACGGCCACCTCTGGGGTGAAACTGCAGCCCAGTCCCCCTGGCTGGTGCCAGCATCCTGGGGGGCGGGGCAGGAGGGTGGAACCAGGAGGGTGGGGCGGAGCCAGGGCAGGGCGGAGTCAGGGCGGGGGGCAGGCTGCTTCTCCCCCCACAGCGCCCATGTGGTCCAGAAAGACTTGTGAGCAGGGTTGGGGATATGCGGGGGGGGGGGGGGATGTGCAGGGGAAGTGTGTGTGCAGGGGGGCGGGGTTGGGGTGCGCAGGGGTAGGGGTGGGGCACACAGAGGGCCGGGGTAGGGCGTACAGGGGGCGCGGTTGGGGTGCACGGGGGGGGGGGTGGGGGGGAGGGTTGGGGTGTGTGCAGAGGGTGGGGGTTGGGGTATGTGCAGGGGGCGGGTTTGGGGTGTGCAGGGGACTGTGTGGGGTTGTAGTTTAAAGAGCAAGGATTCTGTGTGAGTGTGGGTGGGCACAGGGATGTGTGTATCGGGATATGAACACAAGACACTGATGAGTGGGGTGTGTGTGTGTGTGTGTGTGTGTGTGTGTGTGTGTGTAAGAATTTGCCCGTACCTACAAATGTGTGTATTATCCGGGAGAGGGATAAGGACATGTGCACCAGCAAGGCTCCTCCCCAAGACCTCACAGGGAGGGAAGGAAAGGCACAGGCTCACAGGGCCAGCCTCAGGCCTGTGTGTTCCTCCCACAAGCAGCCTTGGCTCAGTTACCCCCATTTTACAGAAAGGGAAGCCAAGGCTCAGAGTGAGTGTGGTTCAAAGTTAACACCTGTTCAGTGGGACAGGATTCAACCAAGGATGCCTAACTCAAGGCCACCTTCCAGAGACTGGGCCCCGGCAGGAGCACAAACAAGGACGGCCCAGCTTTCAGGCAGGCCCAGGTCCTTCTGGTTCTGAAAGAGGAAAGTGATATAAGGAGATGCATTCAGGACGGAGCAGAAGCAGAGGCTGGGTCCAGCCAGCAAGGACACACTGGCTCCTTGGTGATGCATGCTTTAACCACCCGCCCAGCCCAGAGAAGCACAGCAGCTAAGGGGAAACCTCTTGAACATGGCGGCTGGGTTTAACTGCTAGGGACACTGCAGGGCAACAATCTTCAAAGTCCCTCAGAGGCAGGACAGAGGTTCATGAGTTCTCGGAACCCCTCACCCAGCAGGCCTGGGTCTTAGTTACTCAGCACTTGGCCTGTGGTTAGTCCAGTGCTGGACTGGGCAGGGCCACCTCAGGAACAGGCATTATAGCTCCACCAGGCCCCGCCCCCCAAATGACTGACAGAACAGTGGAGGTCAGACCCTGCCCCCTGAATAACAGAAAAGTGGAGGTCAGGCCCTGCCCCCTGAATAACAGAAAAGTGGAGGTCAGGCCCCACCCTCTGAATAACAGAACAGTGAAGGCCGGGCCCCCATCTCTAAGGTTGGGCCCACCCCCTAACTGACTGACAGAACAGTGGAGGCCGGACCCCAACCCCTGACTGACAGGACAATGGCTGGGCCTGGGGCTCACTGGTTGATTAACACTGTGGAAGTGGCACCCCTGTTCATTCACTGAGCTGGACTGACAACAGTTGGAAGGCTGGTCCTGCTCACAAACTGACCAACCGGAAGTTGGAGCTCATGCCCTCTCTGACTGACAGCTGTCTGACAGATCAGAGGAAGGCGGGGCCATACTCAGTTACTGACAGGAGTCCAAGGCCGAGCCCTGCCAACCGACTGAGCAGGTGAAGGCCGTGCCCTGCTCTCAGACAAACTGACTGACTGACAGAAGACTAGGCACACTACTCTGCTAACAGGGTGAAAAGGACCAGGGTCTCATGGCTGACTGAAGGATTGACTGCCCAGAGGCCGTGTGGACAGACAGATCCTGCTGCTATAGGCTACTCTAAGCTGCCAGGCAGAGCGGGCTGCAGGGAGAAAGGGAGAGAGATGGGAGGTGAGGCCACTGGTGAGCAGGAGCAAGGGGAACAGACACAGAGACACGGGATATGGATGAGAGAAGGCATGTGGACAGGAAAGCGATGAACCCCAAAGCCACACAAGACAGATGGCCCAGCAGGGAGCCAGGAACACTGTGAACAGGACCCAGCTGGGGAGCTCAGCTCACAGGACAGCAGGTGGCATGGGGGTGGAGCCTCGGTGTGGGGGGTGGAGCCTCGGTGACAGTGAAGGGCACCATGGGGATGAGGGTGGAGACAAGATAAAAATCTTCCAAACTCAGACCTGGCAAGCCCACACGGTGCAGACAGAACCCACGAAGACGGCAGATGCGCCAGGGTCCCAGGATAGAGTTCTCAGAAAATGACCCCTGCATCATCCCACCACCCTGGCCAGCCGGGACTCTGCTCAGAGACCTGGGGGCACCTCCACCAGCATAGTGGGCTAGACCACCCACGCATGCACCTCACACACGCTCAGTGGTTTCCTATCTTCCTGGGAGGAATCTCGTGTGAACACCCCACCCCAGGGCCCTATCCCCCAAAACTATGCTCCCGCCTACAATCTGAAACTGACAGATGAAGCCAGTCCGTGCAGACGGCATGGGGAACCTGACATGGGATTGTCCTGGATCAGGGGGCCAGCCTCGCAGTGGAACTTACCCCTGATGGCACCCTTGAAAGGTCAAGCCACGAGGGACCTGATTCTCAGGCTATGGAAGGGCTGAAGCGAGAGTCCGACCTTGTGCTTTTTGCCACCAGAAATAAATATCAATCCCTTCTCCTCTAATGCCTTGCTGTGATGGCCCAAGCCCCAGGGAGGCTGTACATTCATGGGCAAGCCAGGCAGACCTGACTATAAGCCAAGAAAAGCCAGTACCCTCGAGGGGCTGGCGGGTGACAGAGTGGACTCTCCCAAGCACTGTTTGGAGGAAGGTCATGATGTTGACACCGAGACTTCTGGCTCTGGCCTCCAGGAGACCTGTGTTATTTGAGCCACATGTGTGTGGTGACCCTCGGGGGCCTGGCTAACCTCCTCCCCTTCACCTGGTGCTTCCCACCTGGCTGGCTCTACTCATGCCTGAGGTCCAGCCAGGGCCTAGCCACCTTGTCCTGCAGTCCAGACTCCGGGCAGACCCAGTCTCATGAAGCAATAGGGCATCCCTCTTGTAGGCTGACTCGCTCTGGCCTCTGTATGACCTCCCCTCTTCCTGGCCATGGTAGGCCCTGAAGCTGTGCTCAGACATGACCCCTCCCTCTAAAGCAAACTGGATGCCTCTAAGGGTCCTCGAATGTCAGCACGGGTTACCTCTGTGCCTTTTTCTCGGTGACCCTGCATGTCACTGACTTCCTGTCCTGGCTGGGCCTGGCTTCCTGCTAGCTCCCGATATACAAAGCTAGATTCAGGAGCCCCACGGTAGTCAGGGTGTCCCAATGGTCTAACACCTTGTGTTCAAAATCTCTGGTGAGCCACAGTGAGCTAGATGTGTCTGCAGGGGGTAGGTTGGACGGACGGAAGGGTTGGACTCTCCTGTGCTGTCTTAGGTCGGTCAAAGGCTTGCATCTGTGACCTACATTTCAGCTTCGGCAGACATGCAAACCATGTGGCCACCCTGACCCACGAACCACATTCCTGTGCAGGACAGGGAACGGGTGCTGCCTGGGGGCTGAGTCATCTTCACGCCTCCCATTCCCTGCAGTCCAGGCATTTGCATGTGAACCCACTCACCACTTCCCCTGCAGTCCTACTGGATGCTGTCCCCTACTGTGTGCAGGGACCTGTACTGGGGGGTAGGGGGCGGCTAAGATGTCAGACACTTCAAGTCAAAGGTGTGCTATCTTCAAAATGTGTCGAGTCAGCCGTAGTGTTCCCAAACCAAGGAGGCTCTCACTGGGCTGGCCAGAGCCCCCTTCTCACCCAGCACACACTCCTTTCAGAAATAAAAACAAGACTTCTTCCCCTTTCCCGTAGAGAGGCAACGTTGTGAACATAAATGTGGCCAGCATGTGGTGCAAATGGTCATACAGCAGGGTCTTGACCCACTGCGGCCCCGACGCTGGGTGCAAACAGCAGAAACCATCCCAGGGTCAAGGGGGATCACGGCAGGGATGGCATGTGTGCCACAGTTAGTGAGCTCCATGGACAGAGAGTTGACAGGGTGGTGAAAAAGGCTGGTCTCAGAGGCCAAAGTAGGTGGGGGCTTTAGAAACCTTTGGGCCTGAGAGATGGTTCAGTGGGTAAAGACACTTGGATGCAAAGCTTGGTGGGGGGCAGGGGAGACCCACATGGAAAAAAGAACTGACATCTTAGCGCACTCACCGCGCGCGCGCGCTCAAAAATCTACTGCATTGGTGCTAGAGCACCTCTACCCTGCCCTCTAGTGGTCATTTCTGGTTAAGGTTCATCTCATAAGAAGGCTGGGGGTAGAGGAAAGAAAACTCAGTCAGAAAGCACCCCACCCTCCCGAGACACGATCCTGCAGGGTACAGAGCCCTTCCAATGGCTCTGAGCCCCAGCTAAAGTGCGTACATGCCCCCAGTCTCCGCGTTGTCCAAATCACCTCACTTCCCCATGCCTCCGTTTCCCCAAGCCTCAGTGCGCCTAGACCCTGGTGAGGTCTTAGCACCATGGCATGAAGGCATCAAGCCCCCTAACCCTGCGTGGCACTGAATTCCTTCCCTGGCTGGGCTTGTTCCCCCAACCCCCGACCCCTGGCAGCTTTTGACACACAGTCCAGAGGGATGGGGGGGATTGGGGAGTTTGCAAAGCTAGATTAGGGAACCCCAAGGTAATGAAGACATCTCAAGGAAGGCCTAGCATTAGGAATCCCAGCTGAGCATCAGTGATCTAACCCCACCCACCACATCCAACATCCCCACACACCTAGGGGCTCCGTGTAGGGATCTATGACGGCTCAGTCTCCTGAGCCCAGTCAGTCGACCTTCCTCCACAGCCCCCACCCTCGCTGGTCCCTTCATCTTGCCTGTCACGAGCCATCAGCTCCCCAACTGCCAAGTCACAGAAGTCACCAAGGGCAGCCCGCGTGCTTGGGAGCGGCCTGTGTGTGTCTCCCCCTGATCCAGGTCCCCTCATGTGTAGGGAGATTAAAACCATGAACCTTCGTTTGCTTTGAAAAATGTCTCCCAGGTGACTGTGAGTTTGAATACTTGGACCCCTGATGGTGACACTGCTCTACAAGGCTGTGGGACCTTTGGTCCCACCTCTACCTCCAATATAGTTCCTATTTCCTGTCTGAGGCTGTGAGGTAAAGAGCCCAGGCCAGCGGCCCTCACTGCCATGAATGGAGTCACTCTCACCACCAAGCCTTTCCTCTCAGAAGGCATGAGAAATAAATCTACAGTTGTCGCTGCCGGGTATTTTGCTCACGGCAACAAAAAAGTCATTATTAATACAAACGGGCTGATTAAAATGGTGGAGACGCTGACGAGAACAGTGACATGGAAACCACCATCGGTCTACAAATGCGTGAACAAGTGGGACTGTTTGTATAACAGAATATTACTCAGCGGTGAAAAGGGAACATGGTACTTGTTCATGATATTTGTATGCATGAAATCTGAAGCATTTTAAGTGGGGAAGAGACAGATCCGAAAGTCTCTGTGAGGCAACTACATCTCTGTGGGCTCTGGGATGAAGGTGGGTGTGCCCAGAGAGCAGACCTGTGGGAGGAAGGGGTGAGGGCATGGCAGCTGGTGGATGTGGGTTTCTAAACTGCATTGTAGTAATGTTTTACAGCTCTGAGCATTCAAACTTTAGTCTGGACCACCACCCAGCTTGAACCCCAGCTGGAGGCAGGCAGATCTCTGTGAGTTCAAGGCCAACCAGGGCTACACAGAGAAACCCTGTCTTAAAAAGAAAAAAAAACCCAAAAAGCAGTTGAAGTTTATAGAAACGAACTATACAGTTATTTTTAAAAGTCCTAGCCGGGTATGGTGACTCAGGCCTGTCATCTCAGCTACTCAAGAGATTGAGGCAGGAGGATGGACAGTTACCAAGTGAGTGCAAGATCATCTCCTGGGATGTAAGGCCTTGTCTCAAACTGAAAAGCCAGGGCTAGATGCTCAGTGGGTAGAGTTTGCTGTGTAGGTGTGAGGATCCCTGTGTGGGTCCCCAGCAGCCTGTGAGAACCATCCTGCTACACACTTAGTGATGTCCCATCTGGGACAGGACGCAGGCATTAGGAGGTGGGATAGTTCCTAAGACCCTGATGGACTGACTGCAAGGCTCAGGTACCCCTGTGTTGGAGGAGAGCCCGGACCCACAAGGGAGGGAGACAAAACAGGCAGAAATGTGAAGGACGAAAGACCATAAAACATAAAACCCAGGCAAGGACTCGTGAAATATTTCCGAGATTTGGAGAACCGTTAAGCAAAGTTCTCCAAGTTCTTTTGGGGGCATGTGTGTTCATATGTGCATTGAACGTGTGTGTGTGTGTGTGTGTGTATGTGTGTGTGTGTGTGTGTGTGTATGTGTGTGCATGTGTGTGTGTGTCTCATAAAACATGCTCCTGGACCAGGGGTAGTAAACTCAACATTCAGTTCTCTGCCTTCCAGACCTATGCAGACATCACTAATAGATTATAGCACCATCTCCCATAGCCCAGTATATATTAATACAAAGTCCTTAGTCCCAGGAGTTGGGAATGGAATCTTCCAGAACATTTCCAAGTATTCCACTTGAGCTCATCACAAAACACTGTCAAACTGTACTTGGAGGTGTTTGGACATTAAGAGAGGCCTGAGAGTCAACCGCACCCACCAAAGTCCTAATCCTGCCAGATACTGTCAAAGGGTGGGGAATACCCAAACACTGCAGGGAGGAGGAGGGCTCCCAGACACAGCCACTGTAGTCACACCCTGCACACATACATCTCTAATTCCCAGCAATGCTACAGCTCAGGGGTACAACAACCACCGCCCACCAAGAGGCAGGGAGTGGAATGCGTCAAAATCAGAACTGCCCTGAACTAAAACAGCCCCAAACGCACGTTACCAGCAGAGCAGAACACACAACAGACGGCCGGGGACAAACCCTCCTGTAGCCACCGCAGCATGCATGCACACCTCACAGACATGGCGCTACCCTTGGGGTATCATGGAGATGGGGTTCACTCCTGGAAACGCTCCAGAGACTTGTTAGCAATGAGTGGGCTCACAGCTGCCCGGCACACCTGCGGGGCAGCCAGGCCGGGACTGGGTGCCTTAAGCAGTCGTTTGCCAGGGGGAAGACAGTGAGTCAGCTCCAGGTTGGACGTGCGGAGCTAAACCCTAATCAGTGAGGGATCCTGGGCCTCGGCGCATGCGTCAGTGCCTGAAGAGGCCAGCAGAGGGCGCCAAAGCTTCTTGAACTCGAGTTGCGTGCAGTTGTGAGCCACCTGACTTGGGTGCTGAGACCCAAACTCTAATTCTTTGCAAGAGCAATAAGCACCGCTAACCGCTGTCCTATCTGGTGCTTCAGCACTCTCCCGACACCTCTCACCTGTAAATCTAGTGGAAGCTCCTAGTGAGGCAGCAATCGGTGACCATCTTCTCCACAATCCCTCCCTCCCTCACACTCCCGTCAGCTCGATGCGTTCTGATTTGGCAAACAGCCCACGACGGGTCATGTGACATCACCTGTTAAAGGCGCCCACAAGCCTGGACCTCCTCCCAGGAGAGGTCGTCGTGCCCATAACCCTGCCCCTGTCCATCAGGGTGGTGCACCAGAGTGTTCAAGGCCTCAGCAGGGCAGCTTGCCAAGCAGAGCAGGTGTGCCTGGACTCCTGAGGGCAGGTGATAGCGGCTGGACTCAGTCCCTGGGTCCCTTCAGGGCTCACCCCGGCTGCATTGCTGTGCAGTGTGTGTCCTCCTGCCGGCCACCTCCCTTCTCTGAACCTCAGGTTCAGAATCTCTAAGCTGAGATCTAATCTCCTGGCACCTTAGGATAAAGAAAATTCCTTAGAAAAGGGCCAGGGCACAGCTTGAGCAAGTATCACCAGCAACACTCAAGGCTGACATCTGACTCTCCCATGTGTGTGCTCAGGAGTCTGTGCATGCACACAAACACACACACACACACACACACACACACACACACACCCATACCAAGACCGTCATGAAGGCTAGTCTTGGTTGCCAACTTGAGAACATATGGAATTAGCTAAAACCCAAGTGACTAGAAACAAAAGAAGACCCACTTTTTTCCCCTTTGATTTTCTGAGACAGGGTTTCTCTATGTAGCTCTGGCCATCCTGAAACTCACTCTGTAGACCAGGCTGACCTCGGAGACCAGCTGCAACATCTAGCCTCGTGGACTGAACAGCTACTAGATCCCTGGACTTCCCAAGTGGTGGACAGCCATTGTTGGCAAGCTGAACTGTAGCTTGCAAGCCATTCTAATAAATCCCATATATGGGATCTCATATACATATAGGCGAGACTCATTTAATAAGTTCTGTAGAAAACCCTGATCTGACCTGCACTGGCTGGTTTTGTGTGTCAACTTGACACAAGCAGGAGTTATCACAGAGAAAGGAGTCTCCCTTGAGGAAATGCCTCCATGAGACCCAGCTGTAAGGCATTTTCTGAACTAGTGATCAAGGGTGGGGCCAGTCCATGTGGGTGGGGCCATCCCTGGGATGGTGGTCCTCGGTTCTATAAGAAAGCAGGCTGGGCAAGCCATGGGGAGCAAGCCAGTAAGCAGCACCCCTCCATGGCCTCTGCTTCAGCTCCTGCCCCCAGGTTCCTGCCCTGTGTGAGTTCCTGTTCTGACTCCCTTTGGTGACGGACAGTGATATGGAAGTGTGAGCTGAATAAACCCTTTCCTCCCCAACTTGCTTCTTGATCATGGTGTTTTTATGCAGGAATAGAAACCCTGACTAAGGGGCTGGGGATTTAGCTCAGTGGTAGAGCGCTTACCTAGGAAGTGCAAGGCCCTGGGTTCGGTCCCCAGCTCCGAAAAAAAGAACCAAAAAAAAAAAAAAAAAAAGAAACCCTGACTAAGACACAACCCTCATCCTCCTAACTCGAGAATCTCCCTCTCCACTTCAGCTCCAATAAGAACTCACTCAAAACTGTCATCACCACCATCAAAATCAAACCAAGACCTTTGCCCCTGACACCCTCTCCTGATTCTTCTACATGCTCCACCCTGAGTCACTTCCTCAAAGAAGCCCTTGCTGACCTAACAAGAAACAGGCCCCCACATCCCTCTCCTTACATCCCCTTCCCACATCCCTCTCCCCACCCTCCCAAGTCCCTCTCCCTGCCCTCCCACCCCTTTCCAGAAGTCCATGGCACTGTGGGGAACCCCAGAACGGCTGCCTTGTGACTTTACTGTTATAGGAGGGGCTGCTGGGTAAACCATGCCCAAGGTCAGGGTCCACACTGAGTCATCCTTCTCTATAACCCCTTGGAAATCATAAACCCTGAGCAGAAGGGTGGCCACCCCTGAGGGTGGATACACGTCAGGACCATGAAAGGTCATTCCCCATCCTCCCAGGCCTCAGCTAAACTCTTGAGACTGCAGCTGTCTTCCTTTCCCTCAGGGGAGCTCATAGTGCATCTGGGAGCCAGTGGCACCCACAGTGTGGGCAGAGCCTGTGGTGGGCCTCCCTCTGCCCTACAGGGCAGCTGGTGAGCACTCCCATGACTAGCAGCAATGGGTAGGGCCTGCAGATGTACTAATCTATCAGCCCTGTGGGTCCCAGGCTGGCTTAGAGTGACACAGAACAGCCAAGGCCAACCCTAGCTAAGCCCCAGTGGAGTCCCAGGACTCAGGTGTCTCCTGTCCTGAAGGGGCTGCACACAGACAGATGGTCGGATGGATGGATGGATAGATGGATGGACGGACGGACAGACAAAAACACACAGCCCCCCCAGCACATTCCTGGGAAGGGCCCAAGTCCCAGACCACACATGCAGGCTCATGTTCTAGCTAGCCTTAATGCTGTGTGTCCTAAGGCAGGTGGCCGAGCCCCTCTGAACCTTAATTTTCTCTTTAGCAGGATGGGATGTGTTTGTTTGAATGGTGGGTGGCATTCAAGTTAGGGTGGATAAATACAGAGCCAGGTTCGAAACAGAAACTGGAGGCCAGAATGTAGTTCAGCAGTCAGAGTTCTGGTCTGGCCCTAGGACCCAAAAACGGGGCATGGTGACCCTCGGAGGCAGACAGGAGAAATAGTGTGCAAGGTCATCCTTGCATATCCAGAGTGCTTCAGGCCGGCCTGGGCGATGTGAAATAAAAATAAAATCCCGGGCTGGAGAGATGGCTCAGTGGTTAAGAGCACCTGACTACTCTTCCAGAGTTCCTGAGTTCAATTCCCAGCAACCACATGGTGGCTCACAAACATCTGTAAAGAGATCCGATGCACTCTTCTGGTGTATCTGAAGACAGCTACAGTGTACTTATATATAATAAATGAATAAATCTTTAAAAAAAAAGTTAAAAAAAATAAAATAAAATCCCAAAAGATCGGAGATAAGTGAACCCAGGCGAGCGAACGACAGCATGAGGCTAAGGACAGACAAACAGCTGACACTCATCAGACAAACAGCCGACATTCACCAGACAGACCAACAGCCAACATTCACCAAACAGACAACACTCACCAGACAGACAACATTCACAAGATAGAATAATGGGCGACGTTCACCAGACTTCTCTGCCTCAGTTGAGCACACAGTCATGCCCAAAGGCTACCCTAACCAAGTTGAAGCCTCTCTGTGGGCCTCAGTTTCCCCATTTATACTCTCAGTGTCCATCACAGGCTGTGGGAGGAGCCAGGCAAGGGCTGGGCACCGCTGCCTCCTTGTGGCTGCTTCCTAACACTGCATGAGACTGAAGAAAGCCCATGTCCTGAAGGGCTGAGTTGTCTCCCAGAGGAGGACACAGACCTCAGGCAAGGCTGGGGGTACTCGGAGTCAGACAGAGAAGCCAAGGCAAGCCAGAGCTCCTGGGACAAAGGGTCCTCAAAGGCACAGAGAAGAGAGGGAGCCTCAGCCAGAGAAACCTCCAGCAACCGGGAGCTGTAAACCGCTTTCAAACCTTTTCCCTCCACAACCTTTGCCTTCACAGCGCACACACAAGTCCACACCGATCTCCTGCCCAGCTATTGGCTGTTGGCATCTTTATTCACCAATCAGAAATAACTCAGGGGGTGGGTCCCAGGGGCTGCGTGCAGACTCTAGGTCTTGGGGGCCCGCACTTGACATTACACCAGACCATAAAAGACAAAACCTCGACACCCCCAGACCCTGTCCCTACAGTAAGAGCAAACGTCCCTATTTTACAGATGAGAAAAATCAAGACTCAGAGAAGTGAACTCTCTTTCCCCAGACCGCAGACACCGAATGGCACATGAGTCAGAGCTCCCACCACCCTGGTCAGCAGCCACCACCTGGGCCTTGCCCGCAAGGGACCTCCCAGCAGGAGAGAACCCAGCCTGTTCACAGACAGAACAGAAGTCAACAAAATCCCACAGGAACTTGGGCCCGGTCTCTTGTGGACACAGGCTTCCCAAGAAACACGGTGTCCTGTGGGTCCCCCAAGGGGGGAGCTGGCTTTCGATAGCCTAGTGTCCCCCAACGGGAGCATTTTCTCTTGGTTGTCTCCCATCCCTCTAACCAGCGCTAAGGACACGAGAGTCACTGCCTGGCTTTTCCGCTGTGAAAATCGAAGGACGCAGACATAAACTCTGAAAAATCACTAGGCTGCAGAAAAGACAAACTGGTGTGAGCCCCCCAAGGCGCCATCAGACCCCATCAGCCAGCTGCTGAGGTTACCTACCTAGTGCCAGAAACTCAACAGCAGAGATTACCCAGCACAGCACGCACAGTACAGCGAGCGGTCTGGAACCCAATCCCCAGCGGGCCACTTAAGACTGCCTGTCCCACTCCAGGAGCCCATCAGCCTGAACCCTCCCCACGTAACCATAGAATCACCCTATGCAGACGACGCCAGCAGGAGTCACTCACCACGAGGAGACTATTCCTCTTGTCCTTGCAAAAGCTGTGGCTTCGCCGGGGGACGGAGGCAACGGGGGACACCTGCCCAAGAGGCTGCTGGCCATCCTGACGGCCATCCCTCCGCTCCAGATTCTGCAGAGGCAGCTGGGATAGAGAACACAGAGGAGAGTTTCAGTGGGAGCCTCTCGTCTGCTGGTTCCCCACTACCATGCATAGGTGACATGTGACCCAGCTCCACAGCTGGGTGGCCTCAAGAAGATCCTTTGTTCCACCTGGGGAAGGAACAATTTTAACAAGGCCTTGCTCAGAGCCTGTGTGACATGGTCCAGCCACTAGGGGGCAGGTGTGCCTGGCTGATCGTCTGGCTCCCAGGGCCTCCAGTTGGCCAGTCCCATTCTTGCCCAGGATGGTCCTATTGGCCCTCGTTTGAACATCTTTCCTTTTAAAAAAAAATTATTCATTCTTATTTATATGAGTACACAGTCATTGTCTTCAGATACACCATTAAGGGCATCAGATCCCATTATAGATGGTTGCGAGACACCATGTGGTTGCTGGGAATTGAACTCAGGACCTCTGGAAGAGCAGTCAGTGCTCTTAACCACTGATCCATCTCTCCTGCTCCCCAAACATTTTTCCTCGAATCCAAACGCACACTCTGAGAAACAGCAGGGAGAGGGAAAAGCCATAAGGCTCATGTGTTAGTCTGAAGTCTGCATTTTACCCCCTTCTTACCTTAACTGGAGAACAAATATCACAGTCAACCCTGGAGTCCTGGACATGGTTTATGTGCCACACACTTACTTTATTTTATTTTATTTTATTTGCCAGGAGGGCCAGAGAGGGCAGGTGCCTGGGGAATAGCACACAGCATCTCGGAGGGCAAGGATGATTCCTAGACCCCTTCCCTCCCTCCCTCCCTGTGCTTAATTCCTTGGTCCGCCCTCCTGCTCCGTCTCTACCTGGCTCACAAACATCCTAGGTCGCACTGAGACTTTTCTTTTCCATGCCCCGCCTCTGGGGCACATTTTCGTACCCCAGTGGCGTTAAATAAATTCCACCCACACTTTCACTACCCCTGCTGGCATTGGGGCCCGGTCTCACAGACCCTCCCTGTCTGTCCTACACACAACCACGATACCCTCGGATACACAGCCCAAGCCCTAGAGTCGGCCCCTTTCCCCACCCACAGCACAGCCTGCTTAACACAAATCCAGGACTTGGGTGTTTGGAGTGTAGAATGGACAGCTGGACAGACAGACAGGCAGGGCCTACTGCCAGGAGCTCACGAGCTCTACCCCCAATTTGCTCAGCCTGGTAGGATAAATTTTACTGGAATGAACACGCACAAGAGTTTAGTCTCCTGGGTATGGTGTGTCAGCACTCAGGCACCCTAAGGCAGGAGGATTTCTGGAGCCAAAGGCCAATCCTGAAGTCAAAGGGTCCCTATGTTTCTAAAAATACACATGGAAAACACAAGTAACAAAAAAGAAGACTGTCAAAACTGGAAAACACATGTGCGTAAAGGGCACCAAGAAGAGGGTGAAAAACCGACCAGCAGAAACCATCAGTCTCGTAGTCACAATGCGTAAAGAGCAACAGCAACTCAACAAGAGTATCCACGACATGTAAAGAGCAACGGCTACTCAACAACAAAGAAGCAAGTCAATGGGAAATGGAGCAGGATCCAAACAGTAATTACTCCAAAGAATCATGCCAACAGCCAAGTGAACAACAGAAGAACAATTAGCCCTTAAACCACAAGATAGGACTATAATACATGCAACCAGCCTGGGCCACACGAAATCCTGTCTCCAAACAAAGACAACGAAAACAATGGAGGAAAAGTTGTGGCAAGTTACATGGTAGGTGTGATCCCTGAGAACCCCAGGCTAAGGAGAGGGCAGGAGCAGAGAGCCCCTCAGGACAGGAGGGCGAGGATGCTTTATGAGGATTTCCTGAGGGTGACACAGGTGGCCCCCGACATGTCTGAAAGTGCTGTATCCTCACGGCAGAGAGAATGCAGATGGGGCACACCTTCCACCAAGGCCGGCCTGAGTCCCCAGGACAAGCCCACCAGTGCTGGGGCCATCGCTCTGACATCCTCCCGGGGTCCTAGCTGTCCTATGTCTGTCCTGTCACTCAGATGGCTCCTTTCTGGTCTGTTCCCCGACTTCCTGGCACCCTCAGGCTCTTGGTGACCCCACCCACTCGCTGGCTTCAGGTTGCTTGTACCTAGGCATCCACCACAAAGCTCTATGGGGTCGATCCAGTCACGCAAGCTTGAGTGTGGCCGGGGCAACAGAGAAATTAGATTGAATCTAATTTAAACTAAATAACACACCACCAGCAGGTGCCAGGCCACCTGGGTTCTCCTCATCCTCCTGCCTTAGCGACCACAACGCTCACCATACCTGGCTAAAACATTCTTTTTATATAACCTAATAATATTCCACTTCGGGGCTATACCATGTTTTATTTTCCCAGGGATCCTTCCGGAGACGGGGCATCACACAGCCCAAGCTGGAACTCTGGAAGATGACCTGGAAACCCCTGATCTAGGCCGGGGCCACCAGCCTGGCCAGCACATGCATCAAACGTGTTCCGTGAACAGAGAGCAGGATGTGAACACAAGGCAGAAGAAGCCCGGATCCTAAAAAGCATTGTGTGATTTAAATGTGTATTTCTTCTTACTGCTTGTGCGTGCGTGTGTGTGTGTGTGTGTGTGTGTGTGTGTGTGTGTGTAGTGGGGAGATGTGTGCGCACTCGGGGGGGGTGTATATCTGTATGATGTGGGGGGTTTGCCATGGGCCATCTTACCTTCTTTTACAAGGTGGCAAGACTCTAAACCTGAGCCACCAGGCTTGTGAGGAAGCAAATTTACCCACCGAGGAGGGAGAGCTTCGAGCCACAGCATACGTATCTACTGAAGTCACTCGTGTGGGCTGAATCGGACCAGAAAAATGAACGAGACTGGCCCCCATGTGAGCCCTGTGTGCTGCAGGTTAGTAACCCCAGCCCCTGGAGGGAACTAGAGGGCCCTGAGGCAGTAGCACTGAAAAACAAAACACCTCACAGCAAATGAATGAGTTCAAGGCCAGTCTAAGGAACTGAATCACAGGTCCTGCGCCAAAATGATAAACTAAGGACAGGGGATACAATTTACTGGTAGAGTACTCATCCTGTACATACATGAGGTCGCCCGGGTCAATCCACAGTACCACCAGGGAGAGGGAGGGAGAGAAGGAGAGAGGGAGACAGAAGGGGAGAGAGATGGGAAGAGGGACGGGGAGAGAGGGAGAGAAGGGGAGAGGGAAAGGGGGAAGGGAGGGGGAAGAAGGGAAGAGGGAGAGAAAGGGAAAGGGAAGAGGGGGAAGAGGGAGGGAAGGGGAGGGGTGAGGGTCAGGGGGGATGAGGGAGGGGGAGGCCCACTGTCCTAACAACTTCCTCCTAAGTAGCTAACAGTCTGCAGATGGGCTGCACAAGAAGACCCTCCCACAGTGAGGGCAGATACCACACTGACTGTGGTCTGGCATCTAACAGCAGCTCAGAGTGGCCCACAGAGGGAAGCGGGCCTGGGGAGGAAGCTCAGACATGGTCATCATAAGGAGTGACTGTGTATGAGCATTCTCAAGCTCAGGCCTATAGTAAAATATCGTTCCCCCACCCCAGAACACTGTTTCAGACTAACTATAGTCCCCATGGCTCCTGGCTCCAGCACAGAGTGGCTCTGCACAGGGCTACCCTGCTCCCTGGAGGATTCTAAATGGCAGCTCTGACTTCTGCCTAATAACGGCATGGCCTCCCCAGAGTGACAGCAAAAAATGTCCCCAGAGGACTTGGGATGTAGGCTCAGTTGCCTAGCAGACTTGGCCAAAGGTGTTCTGGGCTCACAGGAAAGGCCTTGAATGCATGGCTAGAACCCATGAGCCACACCCCCATGCCTCCTTTGACCAAGGCTGGCCTTGAACTTGTGATTCTCCTGCCTCAGCCTCCTGGGTAGCTAGGGTGAGGAGTCTGAACCACAAGGCCTAGAAACCAACTGCTCTGTGGGGAATTTGTACCCAACACCCCACAGTCCCTTGATGGAATTTGCCTATGCATCAAGGACAGGAATATGCCCACCCATGTGTATGCATGCATGCACGTGTGTGCTTGTGGGTGAGTGTGTGTATGTGTGTGCATAATGTGTGTACATGTGTTATGTATCTGTGTGTGGCATATGCATGCTCGTGCGTACACGCATGCATATGTGGGTACACACGCATGTGTGTGTGTGGTGTGTTTCATATGTGTATGTACATACCCAGGGACTATTCCTTGCTCCTGAGACACACAGGAAAATCCCGAGGGCTGGAACTAAGGATGTTCCACTCCCTTCCTTCTCTCTCTGCCCTGTAAGGTTTATATTTTTAACAACCAGCGTTCTGAGCACTCTGGGGCTTTTTGTCTCTCATTTGCTTGTCTTTGTTCTTTAAGATCAGGAACCAGAGCGAGGAAAGGAAGCCCAGTAATGGGATGAGGGTCAGGACTCAAGGGCAGCGGCGCTACAGGAGACCCTGACTCAACAACAAAACAAAACAAGTCTTCCAGGAGGAGAGAGGCCCGAAGCAGGAAGCAGGAAGCTGGTCTGTGGATCCCTCCACCACGAGAAAGCCGATCCCTGACAACCAGCCCTCCAGGGGCCTGAGCACTCTGGGCAGCATCCAGGCCCCTTCCACAGCCCGGATGCTCCTGTTGCCAGTGGGACCTGAGGTGCTGGCGAGCTGAGGGTCACAGTCCAGTAGAACACTGTCTCTTCCTCTCGGGCTGCTGGGGGTGGAGGGGCCTGAGAGCTGGGTGAGACCACCAAAGGCAAACCTGGCCCAACCTTGCAGCAGCTTTGGGTTCCCAACAGCGGGGCTGCGAGGCAGGGAGCTGCTGTCTCTCCTGCGGGGCGTGGGAAGAACCCACACTGGAGGAGGGAGGAGCTCAATGCAAGTCTAGAAGGTTCCCGCACGCAGGCTGACCGAGCCTGAGCTCCCGAGGAGATACTGGTTCTAATGCTCTTCTCACAGCTCCCTCAGCGTGGAGACCCCGTCCCTGCTAGGCTAGACCCTGGCAGTTCCTCTCCCACAGGCTTAGGGATGAGAAACTTGGCTTTGCTCAACTTTGTAAACACTTTGTCCTGAAACCCCAGGACAGCCTAGAAGGGAGCACCAGGAGCAAACCAGTGAGAAATAAGTCTCTCTTCTTTATAAAGTGCCCAGGCCTGGGGCGTTTTGTTGCAGAAGAACGCTGCACCCTATGCTGCTGCCTCCTGCTGAACTGCTCCGCAAAGGCTAGGTGGGGCTTACTCCAACCTCCAGACCTCCCAGCATGCCCTGCTCCCCGGCTCACCCATCCGTGCCTCCTCCAGGATGCCTCCATAGGGCACTCCTGGCATCGTGTAATTTCCTGATCCTGGGTTCCAGGGCCCTATCACCCAGCGGAGGCAAAATGCTCCCCAGGGGCTTCCTGTTTCCTCTCTCGTTTACCGTTTACCACAGGGGCCGTCATCTCTTAGGATTCAGCCAGACCTGGGTTCAAGCATCTTTGTCTTTCACTGTGTGGCCCCTAAGAGGTTCCCAAGTCTCTCTGAGCCCTGTTTTCATGAGCTGCCCTGCTATGTGCAGAATGGTCATATCTCGAATGGTCAAGTCCCACATTCAAAGGCCCAGACACAGCCTTAGATGACAATGGGAAGAAACAGAAAACGCACACTTAACATTCGCTCACGTCACAGGCCATTCGGGAAGCTCGCACAGCTGGTGCTGGCTCTGGTGAAGGCAATGGGCGAGGTGGCATCGAGCAGGTGCTCCACCATGCTCACACAAAACGTCTTCCCTCATCCAAGTCCCAGGCCAAGTTCTGAACCCACAACCGGTGGCCAAGCAGACAGAGCCAGGGCATTAGCATGGCCAGGACAGAATGAAGTTTTCTAGCAAGCCATCTTGTTTCAGGGCAACACCTGAAAGCGTGGATATCTCTTAATAAATGTCGCTTTCTGTCACAGGTGATGAAATGGTCAACTGGGCTGGGCCGGGGTCTGGGACCAAGGGCTGAGCTGCAGCTAGGGCAGGATCCGGGAAGGGCTGGGGCTGGGGCTGTGCAAGGACTAGCTTCAGTTTCCCAAGCCATGCCAGGTAAAAGGGAAGGGAAGGGGGGTAGGGGCATAATAAAGGAGAAAAGGGATGGCTCAGTGGTTAAGAGCACTGACTATTCTTAACCACTGAACTCAGGTTCAATTCCCAGCAACCACAGGGTGGCTCACAACCATCTGCAATGGGATCCGATGCCCTCTTCTGGTGTGTCTGAAGACAGCTACTGTGTACTCAGGTACATTAAATAAATCTTTAAAAAAAAAATAGGAGAAAAAAATCTTCAGAGTCTAGAAGCCAGCACGCCTACATGTCCTGTTAGCCTGCAGTCCACACCACTCCCTAGAGTGGCACCTCCCCTCTGTCACGCACCTACACAGCCCACGTGAAATCTGAGCTTGAGACCCCGGACATAGGTGCTTACAAACTGTATGACAAAATTCCAAGCGCCTCAGTACCCACCTTAGGGCCTTCCAGCCTCCTCGTATCCCTCTGACAGGGTCCCTCAGCGACCTTGGGAGTCTCGGCAGGGAGGTCAGGCTTCCCTCTGGACTGTTCTCCTCTCCGCTCCCTGGCATCCTGCATGACGGACAGGCCCTCCCGGACCCTGGCTGGGGGCCCCTTCTCCGAGCAAGCCCTCTTGATGTCCATCGGTGACCAAACAGAATCATGTGGGGGGGTTCCCCACTGTACCCCATTGCCTTCCACTCCCTGAACAGTGGATCTCCTTGGAGTCCCTTTCTTCCGGTCAGAGGGGGGTGACCTGGGGGAGACAGGGTCCCCGCTGCCTAGCTCCTGGGACTTGACTGAACCTTGCCTACGCTTTGTACCCTGGTGCTCACTGGAGGAGGGCTTGCTTTCCAACTCAGCGATGCCTGGAGATTTCCTCCTGGAGCCAGCAGGAACGGAAGAAGGTGAGGGACAGTTTTCCCCAGAAGCTGACTGTGGTGGTGCCCACAGTGGCAGGCCAGACTTGGTGGCCATGGCTACCCCTAGGGGTTCTGCTGGCTGCTTGCTGGGGCCAGGAGAGTGGAGAACTTTCACAGAGGGCCCTGTTTGTTGCCCGACACCGACACCGTCTGACTGAGGAGCCTCCTTCAGGCTCCTCCTTCTCCACTCCGCCTCCTTGGGCCAACCTGACCTCTCCTGAGGAGAGCCACTGGGCTCTGTAGGGCTGTCCTGCTGCTCCTGGGCCTTGCTGGGACTCCTGCTCAACTGTTCCTTGTACTCAGCCATCAGAGAATCAAGGTCAAGAACACTGGATCTGTAGCCATCCCTCATCTTCCCTGGGAACGTTTCGCTGATCACCTCTGTTCTCCTCCTCATCAGGAGACTTCTGGGCCGCCTCAGGACCAGGGGTGTCTGTGAGGCATCTTCGCCTGAGGATGCCCCGAGATTGCGATACTTCACAGCGTCGTCTTCTGACTCTCGATGAAACCTCAGAGCATCCACATCAATGATTCTCTCCCTGGAAGGATCCAGAGTCCTGTCCCCTGCAGACGCCGGCTGGTCTGTGGACTTGGGGTGTTTTGAAAGGTTCCTTACTTCTTCATACTCTCTCCCCTTAGCGTAGCCCTTACTGCTGGCGGGAGACCACAGCTCTTCACGGCCAGGAGAAGGCAACGCAGACACAACAGAGCGAGGTGAAGGAGGTGGAGGCGTTTTTCTGGAAGGTTCCGAAACGTTTTCAGGCCCTGGCTTAACCACACTCTTGGCCTTCTGAATGTCAGGAACCTGGTAAGTCACCGCGAAGAACGTCGCAGCAGGCTCTGCAGATGGCCCCAGCTTCTCCACCAGGAAAGTCCTGCCTTGTGAGGCATCCGGTGTCCCCCCCTGAGTTTGTGCCTGCTGGTGGGGTCTCTTTAAGGCACAGGTTGGGAAGGTCAGACCATCTGCTGGTCGCTGCTGCCTTTCGGAAGAGCTCTCTGGCCCAAGGAGGCTGAATGGATCGAACTTCACATCATGGGGCAAAGTCCGTCGCCTCAACCTATCCACCCTCGGCTCTGAAGGGTTGGACCTCCACATTCTGACTTCAGGCTGGGCCACCTGGGCCAGCCTTGGGTTATCCTCACTGGCGACCATGAGGGGTCCCTTCTGCTGGGACAATGAGTCAATCCCTGCCTGTACTTGGGAGTCACGGGGCTCAATGCTGGCCCTGGATGGAAGATCTGAAAAGACACTCCAGGACTGACCCCTTTGGGCAGTACCAAGATCTTTGCTGACCACAGCGCTGCTGTGCCAGTTTGTCACCCCCACTCCTGCCCATTTGGACGATTGGCAAGAGCCCCCAAATCCATCCCCTGGCTGCTGACAGTCTAGCTTTGATCTGCTGCCTTCCTTGCCCCTAGCTTCCCATAACTGACTTGCCCTTTGGACGGCACCCCCACTACCCTGCAGAGAAGAGTCCAGGTAAGAAGGGTTGACCTCCTGGGACAGCTGCCGAGCCGGCAGCGAGAGCCGAGATCTGCCACTGTGCAGGGTCACCGCCTTCTCCTCAGGCACCGTGGACACTGCTTCGCTATGTGCCCGCTCTCCTGAGGCATGCATGACGTCATACTTAGGCTGAACCCTCTGGGACACGGGGGGACTTTCTAAATGCCTGGGGACAGAGCGGCTGTGCCTCTCTTCCATGGGGTGTCTCCCGGGGACAGGTGTGGGATACGGTCTCAGCGCAACATCGACAAGGGCAGGCCGTCCCAGCATCCCCAGGTCAGCACGGTCCGACCACCTGGAGCGGTCTCTCTCGTCTGTG
This sequence comes from Rattus norvegicus, assembly GCF_021556685.1. NCBI lineage: Eukaryota > Metazoa > Chordata > Mammalia > Rodentia > Muridae > Rattus > Rattus norvegicus. The sequence goes on along the minus strand of NC_141545.1, from coordinate 50,481,570 downwards.
ACTCCTGGTGGCTCCTTCCCTGGCCAATTCTCAGGCTTCGGTCTGGGATCCGGTGTGTCGGCCACATCGAAAGGGGGTGTGGCGGAGAGACAACAGCCTGCCTGGTCGGCCACTGTGTGTCTCTCCACGTGATGCTCAAACACTGTGGCCCACACCTTCTGGAAGCTTCCGTCATCCTCCGGACTGACTTCAGAAGGGCTTGCGCCTCCCACCGAGCGAGCACTCCAACACCTATCAGGGTCCTGGTCGGAGGCATCTTTGAGCTCTGTCTGCCTAGACTTCTGGGAAGCCTCAGACTTCCAAGGACTTTTTGTGGCAGAGGGTCTATCCAAACCATGCCTTTCCTTAAGCTGAAAGGTAACAGAAGACAATGTTAAGGATTTGAAGTGCTCAGGAACTGGAGCAGCAAAATAAAGCGGACTGCCCTGTTACAGCAGCACAGTGACCTCCAGACCCAGGCTCAGCTCAGCCTAGTGATCTGGGTTCCATCCCTAGAACCACGGCTGGGAGGGCGGACTCTACAGAGTGGCCATCTGCCCTGTGATTAAACTGTGACTTAAAAAACAAAACCAGCAGGGGCTGGAGAGATGGCTCAGAGGTTAAGAGCACTGACTGCTCTTCCAGAGGTCCTGAGTTCAAATCCCAGCAACCACATGGTGGCTCGCAACCATCTGTAATGAGATCTAATGCCCTCTTCTGGTGTTCTGAAGACAGCCTCGGTGTACATATATATAATAGATAAATCTTAATAAAACAAACAAACAAAAAAAACACGCAAGACACTAAAATGTTCTATATGGTGTAGTAAAAAAAAAATATTAAAATCCCTGCCTGGGGTTTCTTCCCCACCTTAGACCATTTGTGTTCCCAGATGAAAGACACATGCAGCCTTTATATTTTAAATAACCTTAGGCAGCACAAAGGCTGGGCAGCTGCCTCCCTGCCATGCTGTTAAGAGTCTACCTTCCTATTGATAAGCCCAAGTTCTGACTTTACTATTTATTGTTACATCTAGGCCGCTCTTAACTCCAACTGGACACCACTCCGGGCCCCATTCTCCTGGTCCCTCGCCCATAGTGGCTCTCCTACTCCCTTCCCACACGTTCTTCTTCATCCACAGTGGCTTCTTCCTCCCCCTCTCCTCCTCATGGTCCTCTCTCTCCCCAAGCCTGTGAAACCTCAGCCCCACCTATGTCTCTTCTGCCCAGCTATTGGCTGTCAGCATCTTTATTCACCAATCAGAGTTAACTCAGGGGGCAGGGTCCCAGGGGCTGTGTGCAGACTCCAGGTCTGGGGACCACACTTAACATTACAATAGACAGTAAAAGACAAAAGCTAGACAGTGTGGACACACCAACCTGTGCGCACATGTGCGCGCCTGGTGACCAAAGGTCAGTGCTGGTTTTCTTCAACTGTTCTCCATCCTATTTAACAAGGTCTCTCACTGAACCTAGAGCTTGCTGATCCAGCTAGACAGGATGGGGGCCAACAAACCCCAGGGGTACCACTGCGCTCTACCTTCTCATAGGCATAATATTTGAACCCAAGTCCCTAGGCTTGCACAGCAAACACCACGCCCACTGAGCCTTCTCTCCCAGCTCTCATCTTAAAATATCAAAGGTGAAAGAGTACAGGCAAAGCAGACACCACTGGGAACAAGGAAGGGGCGACTCGGATAATACTGTGGGCTTGTGAGTGATTTTGCCGACAAGATTTCGCCCAGGCTAGACCATCATGCTTTATTGTATGACAACCTTTAAAAGTCACCAGACAATCTCTCTTCTAGAGAGGGCCCCTGGTTATATGTAAAGGGCTTATTGGCATCTTTCTTGAGTTTTCAATAGTCAAAGTTTACAGGATTGCCCCTCAGGCTCTGAGATTTAGGACACTCCATCCCACACTGCCGCCTCCCAAGACACTCGCTGCCTTGCCTCAGTCTCTGTGAGACAATCAGGGTGGCCATCGCTGCCCTCCCAGGCCAGCTCCTTTCCTCGGGGACTCACTGAGAGGGACACAGAGAGCCTTGGAAGAAGTTCTCGGATTATTATTCAAAGATGGAGGGAGTCCCTTCAAACACCTAGCCCGCACAGAAGCTACACGGCCCAGCCAGGCCGCTCCGAGGCATTTATGCAGAGGAAAGAAGCAAAGTGAGCTATTAGGGATGCAGAACAGTTAGTGGAATCCTTGCCAAGATCCACAACACTCCACGTCCAGCACTGCACAAAACCAGTATGGCGGTGCACGCCTGTAATCCTAGCCCTTGAGAGCCAGGGCAAAAAAGTGGAAGGTCAAAGTCTGGGCTATGCGGTCAGCGTGAGGCTAGCCTGAGGTACATGAGAACATATCTTAGAGGGTTTGGGGGAAAAGGAGAGGGAAAAGTTGAGACATACAGACTTATGCATAAATGTTCACAGTTTGTTCTGGGGGGCACACATGCATTTGTGCATGTGCATGTGTATCATGTGCATGTGTGTGTGATGTGTGTATGTGTGCACCCATGTGCATATGTGCATGTGTGCATGCGCATGTATATATGTGCATGTACATGTGAACATGTGTGTGCATGAGTGTGTGCACATGTATGTGTATGTGTACGCGTGTGTATGTATATGTGTCTGTCTATATGTGTGTACACACATGTGCTAGCATGTGCACTTGTGCGTGCATTTCCATGTGTGCTTGTGCATGTGTGTACATGTATGTATACATGTATGTATGTGCACATGCATACGTTTTCAAGCTGGCCTAGAATTCACAACCCTCCTGGCCCAGCATCCTGACCTCTGAGGTGACAGCCAGGCACCACCACCTGCAGGTGCAGTTTCATCTCTAACAGCTCAAACTGAGAACCACCCCAGCGCCAGCTGAAGTCCGCCTCAAGGATGGGATAAGATACAGCAATGAAAGGCCTGACAATCTCAGAAGAAAGATTCTGATGAGCAGAGCCCACACGCACATGAACGTAATGAATTAAACTGTCTGGAAGTCTAGGAAAGGGAAACCAGTCTATGAACAGAAATGGGTCAGGGCAGCCTGGGGAAGGGCAGGCCAGAGGCATCGGAGGCAGGGGTGGTGTCTGGGTGTGGTGCAGATTCCTGCCACCTTTGTGTGGCAACAGGGGCCTGGGAAGACACAGTTGGAAGCCCATTCCTCCAGGAGCTTTAAATCCACCTTATATCCTTCAACTGCACCTCGATAAAGAGGTCTTTGAAAAAGCAACACCTCAGAGATCATCAGCCACAAACCAGTTACCTGAGCACGTGATTGTGAGCTCTTTCTGACGAGACGGGTCAAAGAGAAATGGTTTTGGGCACCTGAGCTGCTTCTGTTACTGGGTGCAGACCCAGTAGGGAAAAGAATCTCAGAGGAGCTAGGTGGAATTTCTCCTAACTTTTGGGGTTTTTTTTGGAGACAAGATCTCACCATGTAAACCAGGATAGCCTCAGACTTGGAAATCTGCTGGCCTCTGCCCACCAGGGGCTTCAATAAAGCCACTTAAGAAGATGGTGTTCCCTCAAGCTTATGGCACAGAAAAATAATATAAGAATAAACGCTACCACCAAGCACTTCTGCTCACGGCCTCAACCCACAGGAAGTAGGGACGCTAACACGCCAGTGGCAGCGGTGACGAGATTCTGATGTTCTTTGCCCGCACCTGACAGGTCACAAGCTTCTAGGGGAGCAAATGACACGCTTACCTTTTCTCTCCTTTCCCCGGGGAGCTCGCCGCCCAGCGTGGCACACTTCTCGTACCCAATCTCACTGCTCGAAGCCGACCTCGAGAACCTGGGAGAAAGACAGGAGTTACTCACACGGATCAGAGTGGCCAGGTCTACACTCCCCGAAGCCCACACTGTCCTGGACGCAGGGACCCAGAGAGGCATCAGCCTGGCCGCCTCCCCAGCTTCCTTTGAGGAAAAAAAAAATGTGTCATTTATAGTCACAGAAGGGGCCTGGCGGATAGGGCGTACCTCAGGCAGAGCATGTCTGTAGAAAGCCTGCCGCCTGGGAGAAGCAGGTGTCTGGGTGCTGCTCCAAACTCCACTCCCTGCTCATGGGAGCCTGTGTGGCTTCTGGCCTCATCTGAGCCTCTACTTCCTTATCCATAAAGCTGGGATAATTAACACCTCCCTCCCTCTTTTATAGGGCAGACCGAGGAGGCAAGCCATGACCCTAATAACTCTGTGAAGGCGTTTGGGGAAGACCGAAGAAGCCCCAGGCAGGATAATTAATGGTTCTCCTCAACAACCGTGGGCACAACACTCACCTACGGCCAAGGAGCAGCCACGAGACCTGGGGGCGGTGGGTCATCACGTAAAGTGGGGACACAGGCTTGCTTCTATGGGTATGCCAAGTTGGTCTCCCTCTCTGGGCCTAATTATCAAGGGGGAGGGGGAGGAGATTCCTATCTTTCCATCCCTATCATATACTCTTTGTATCACGTGAGGCACAGTGTGCCTATACAGCGTTCAGGGCTCAGGAATAGAGAGAAAGGAAAGAAGTGGGGTAGGGGGCGGAACATTTAAACTCAACCCCACCAGGCAATCCATACTGCTGGGAGGCCATGAGATTCCTAATCTCAGAGACTCAGTTTCCCCCATCACCTGGATGGCACAGCAAGGCCCTGGGCATCTGTTGTCTTAGCTTGGGGAGGGCCAGCATTTAAACCTTCTCGGTGGACGAGCAGCCCTGGGACATGGGCCCATGAGATGGCACAACAGATAATGGGGCTTGCTGCCAAGTGTGGCGACCCAACTTTGATTCCCCAGACCCTGAAAGTCCACCCTAGTGGAAGCATGCAGGCACAGAGGAGAGGGTGGATCAGGCCTGGTGACATGTCCCTGCTGTGACCACAGTGGAAAACAACAAGACGGGAGGTGTGGGAGGCGTGGCACGTTAAGTGTTTCGTTAACCTCAGTTGCTGACTCTGCCGAGGGCTCCCTGTGGAGGATGCTATCTACATTCTTTCAAGAGTTTTTCTCAGTCTTTGCTGGTCCTGGTTGGGTTTCAGCTCTGACTCCAGCTCTAGGGAGGTAGAATCAGGAGGACATGGAATTCAAGGTCATCCTTGGCTGCCTAGAGAATTTGAGATAGCCTGGGCACATAGGCGCAGTTGGTTTTGTTCTTTATCATGAATACTGAGGCCTAATCTTGTGTGTGTGTGTGTGTGTGTGTGTGCACACGCACGCACACCAGCATGTGCAAGTGGGTGGATATGTGAGTGAGAGCACGTGAGTATATATGTGAGTGTGTGTTATGTGGGTATATGTGAATGAGCATGTAAGTAGGGGTGTATGAATGAATGTGTGAATGAGCGTGTGTATGTAGGGGTGTGTGAATGAGTGTGTATGTGGGTGTGTGTGAATGAATGAGCATGTATGTAGGGTTGTGTGAATGAGCTTGTGTATGTGGGTGTGTGTGAATGTGTGTGCATGGGATGTGTGTGTGAATGAGGGTGTGTATGTGAGGGCATGTGTATGTGTGGGTATGTGAATGAGTGTGTGTGGGGTGGGTATGTGAGTGTGTTATGTGGGTGGGTGTGAATGAGTGTGTGGGGGTGGGTGTGTGAATGAACGTGTGTATGTGGGAGTGTGTGTATGTGAGGGTGTATGAGGGTGTGTGAATGAACGTGTGTATGTGGGTGGGTGTGAATGAGTGTGTGTGGGGGTAGGTGTGTGAATGAACGTGTGTATGTGGGAGTGTGTGTATGTGAGGGTGTATGAGGGTGTATGAATGAACGTGTGTATGTGGGTGGGTGTGAATGAGTGTGTGGGGGTGGGGATGTGAATGACCCTGTGTATGTGGGTGGGTGTGAATGAGTGTGAATGCATGCAGGTGAGCTTGTGTGAGCATCTATATGTGGGGAGTGTGTATAAGTATGTGTGAGGTGTGTATGAGTGTGTAAACTGTGTGCACACATGCACACACACGAGAGTATAAATGTACAAGATGTTGGGGACCTTGTACATGTTAAGTGCTCCCCACCAAGGCACACGCCATCCTTGATCTACTCTAAAGAGCACTGAGCAGGAACTGATGCAGACTCCCTCCGCCCCCCACCCCCAAAGCCTTGCCTTCTAACCTGTGACGGGGGAAACCCCATCTCTCACCGTGCTCCTGTGCAGAGAGCCAACTGAGCCCTGTGCCTGCCATGTCCTGACCCTCTCACCTCAGCTGCTTATCTGAGAGGCCTGCTCCCTCCCCTGGGGCAATGGCTGGGATTTGTGTCTAAGTGTTCTCCTAGCCTTGGACTCCACAGTGGGTGTTGAGGCAGCCCGAGGCTGAGCGAGGTTCTAGGGTGTGTGTCCACTTACGGTTTGGTCAAATCCGCAGGCAACGGCCGAGCCTGGGAGGCCCTTCTCCAGACCTCTGGCTTCTCCTCCCCTGCTCTCTCCACAGACCAGCCTTTGATTCGAGCCTGAACGTTCACACCAGCTCTTGAAGGCTCTGGCACTGTGGACGCTGTCGACACTGTGGACGCTGAGGACGGAGACTCTGGGGTCACAGGGCTGGGCTCAGGTACCACTGCCAAGGCCCCTGCGCTGTCTTCCCCAAACAGACTGAAACGCTTCCTGACACTTCCTGCAGGCTTCCTCTCCGTCCGGGCAGAAGCCTCCTGGTCGAGCCTTTCACCCTTGACCTCTGTCAGCCCCAGCCCTCTTTCAGGTCTGGGTGAAGGGGACTCCTGCACCTTCTCCCATTGCTGCTCTGGCATGGCTTCCTCTTGCTGGGGACTCTGATCATCTCCAGGGGTAGCCCTGGCCCTTGGAGCCCTGGGACTGTCTGTGTCTGTTTGCTTAAGGACCATCTTCTCCTTCCGTGCATGGAGCCTCTTTGACAGCTCCTGGAATTCCGCATCAGGGTCCCGAGGGGTGCCATCCACGCGGGCAGGGCTCTCCACATTGCCCCTGGGCTCCACGCCTGGCCTCTCTGGGCCCTGGCGTTCTGCAGTGCTCTGCTCCCTAGTCACCTTCCTCAGCAACGTGTCTCCACTCTCAAAAATGGAAGTTAGGTCCACAGACAAAGGCCGGGGCTTCCTCACCCACGTCTTCTCGGGAGGTGTAGGGGGGACTTTGCCCGTGACTGCCACTCCCCCCGAGCCTGGCTTTAGGGGCTGCAGGTACTCGCTGAACACCGCTGACAGAGGCCGTCTCCTCACAGGCTTGGCCTCTGGAGCCTGGTCAGCGGGATCCTCCACACTGTGGGCCTTTGGCAATGGTTGGGCTCGGCCTGCCTCCCCCTGAGAAATAGCAGACCCAGTGTCCTGCGACAGGGAGGTTGGTCGGGGCAGAGTCACTGGGGGCTTCCGAGCGGGTAGGGCTGGCTTGGTGGCCACCTCAGGCCTGGCACTTAAGGGAGACGTCTGGGTTGCCCGAGGGCTGGCCTCCCGGCTCCCCTCACCAGTCCCTTTGCCCAGGCCGGGTCCAGCTTTGGTTGTTTCAAAGAGGCCCATAGTGCTAGGGCCAGACCTCAGGAACGTGGCTTTGTTAGGTACAGACGGGCCATTCTGCAGGGCCTCCCCTCGGTCTGCCCCCTCGCCAGCTAGGCTTGGCATTGTTTTAGCCAAGTCCTCTTTCGCTTCCTCCTCAGCAGCCTGGGCTGAAGGACGAGGCTGGGTGGCACCACCAGACCACGAGGATTTGACAGAAGCCTTCCTCTCGGGCACCTGGTCCTTAAGGAAAGGCTTGGGCGCAATGGGTAGTGGGAACAGGTGGGCCTGGAGGGGGTTCTTTGCACTTCGGATCCTGGTGGAGGACGCCCCAGGGAGGTCCCCAGTCTGGCAAAAGTAGGTCCTCTTCAGGGTTTCCTCCCTGCCGATGTCACCAAGGCCGGCGGGCCCCGCCCTCAGGGATGCGATAGAGCCAACTTCGACCCGAGTTGCCATGGTTACGAATGCAGCTCCATGAGGATTAAGCACATCAGAAACGGAGACGCAACTGCTTTAAAAAAAAATTAAAACAGTGGATTTAGCACAGAGCGATTTCGGGAACTCGGAAGGAGGGTCTAGGGGAACAGGACCGGGAATCTGATCTCACCAGGCAAGCTCCAGACATACTGCTGGACCCTGGTTTGCTCCTGGTTCGGGGGGTCAGGCAAAGCCCTGCGTTCTGAGGACTTGCGTGGCTCAGCTCCAGTGGAGCCAGCACAATCCTGGGCTGAGCATCTGACAGAGAGGGTAAGTAGCCAGCCTCGGGTCACACAGCCACCTGAGCAGGAGCCCTGGAAATATGGAACCTTGTCAGCTGCCCTTCCCCCCTCCTTCCCTGGTGCCTTTAAAAGCCAAAAGTTCTCAGTTTTGGTGTTTGTTTTCTGTTTTCAAAATCAACCCCCTGTTGTCTGTTCACAGCCAGCTTTACTGTTGAACAACAGTTAACGCCTTTTTTTGTTTTGTTTTTGTGTTTTCAGTGGTGAGGGTGAAACCCAGGGTTTCATGTGAGCTACATACACACGCTCTCTGCTGAGCAGGCCCAGACCCTAATACTTTTAACAAGAAGGATGTGGTGATGTCACAGATGAGGGCTTACAGTGAGAGGCCTGGCTCTGCTACTCTACCTATGTGCCTGTCCACCTTCCGGGCCGGTCTAGCAGTTGGGTCTTACTTCCCAGTGGCCTGAACGCCGCTAATCTTTCCGGCTCAGCTTTGGGGTCTGCTCTCAGAGAGGAGCCCAGAACCCTCCCACAGCTCAGAGAGGAATGGAAGAAAATGTGACCCAGAGAAGTTCCCAAATGGTTCCATTCTGCTAGAACCAGACCTCCAGTCCCTGCCTGTAACGTCTAGACGTCTAGCCTCTTTCGTCCTTTTGATTTTTGAGACCAGGTCTCATGTAGCCAAGGCTGACCTCACGTTCCCTAGCTATCCAAGAATGACCTTGAGGCCCCCCTCCCCCCACCGACTCCTGCTTCCCCCGCCTACCTGGTGCTATGGTGACAGGTGTGTACCACTCCAAGGAGCTTCAGCCCTGCCTCCTTAAAATGTCACCTTTTACTCTTTTCTAATCCTAAAAGGCACTGTATGGGTCTCCCTGCCCTTGACCTACCCTGCCTCAGTAATGACAGCCATCCCCTTCCTAACTACCACAGAGATGGCCCGGGCCTCCAAGAACTCAGAAGGGAGACATGGCTAAGCTAGGACCTCCCAGGCCTGTGTAGCTCGTTCACTGTAGGGAATGAAGGCAGACAGATTTTGGCATTTTTCTCTTCCGTACACACTCCTAACTGCTAACAGATCCAGCATCCCACGCCGGGAACACTGTCTCGACTCAGCCTGGGATGCAATGGATATTTGGGGCACCCAAGAGCCTCAGGTCTTTTGTCTGTACGACTCCCTGGTGGAGCACTAAAGCCCCCATTCCCACCTCAAACCAGGCTGCTCACCTCAGAGTCCAGGTGATCCCTCAAAGCCCCCAATTCTGCAACTCACACCCAGCTGGGACGTGGACAGGAAGCAAAGTAAAATTCCCCGGCAACCCCGCCTTCCAAACACCCAGCCCCCAGCTCAGCACCCACTCACCTAAGCTGACAGGTCCTGGACGAGGGCCAAGGGGCCACATGGGAACACCAGTGGGGTCACGGCTCATGGCGAATGGGCTATCCACTCAAGCCCATAGCAGAAGCATGGGGAAGAAGGCGACTGTGCCCACAGGCTGTCTCTGCAGGGCTGGGGAGACACAGAAGGACAGCTTGGTTCCGAGTTCCTTCCGCACAGACGGTGCAAAAGCTTTTGGGTTCCAACTGCATCGGCTGGCGTCTCCCCCAGCTCTGAGGCTCACATGCCTGTCAGCTTTACATATTCACGTAGAGTTCACATACAGCGCTGGGTCCACATAGATAAGCACCTCCCCTGCTCCCCAGACAAATATGTACTGAGCACCTACTGTGTGTACTAATATGAACTAGAGACTCCTGCAACCATGGGACTCAGTTTTGTGTGTGACACGCCCAGTCAGTCATGTGAACCTGTCCAGTCATGTGAACATGCCCAGTCAGTCATGTGAACATGCCCAGTCAGTCATGTGAACATGCCCAGTCAGTCATGTGAACATGCCCAGTCATGAACACGCCCAGTCAGCCATGTGAACATGCCCAGTCATGGACACACCCAGCCATGAACACATCCAGCCATGAACACATCCAGCCATTAACACACCCAGCCATGAACACACCCAGCCATTAACACACTCATGAACACATGAATACATACTGACATACTCCTGTGCATGCTCATTATAGAACACAAACGCTCAGGCACATCCTCATACACCCATGCACACACAAGCAGTTGTAACACTGCATAGGAAGAGCAGTGGTCTGTAACGGGATGGGGGAGCCTAGGAACAGGGGTACGGGTGGAGCTCTGCTGCCCGAAGAACACTGGTGGCCTTCAGCCAATGCTCTCAACCTATGGGAGGTAGCCACTGAGTACTCAAGGTGTCTACGATCACGTGTGCTGGTGAACGATAGCCATCCCAGTATGTGGGAGCAAAAAAAAAAAAAAAAAAAAAAAAAAAAATCAGGCATGTGAGGCCAGCTTGGCTACGTGAGACCCTTTCTCAAAACAAAACCAAAAAGTTTCATCAGATTCAGTCACTTTCTCTCCTCTCCATCAGCATCTGGGAGCCTCCGCAGGGCCTTTGCACATGCGGGCTGTATCTGTGACATGTGCCTCTTGCTCACACACAGATGCAAACCCTGGGCCCACCCCTTGGGCCGCAGTTCAGACATGCCTGGCCCCTCACACATGTGTTCACAGAGTAGCACCGACACCACGAGGTCCACAGGACTTGCTGCTGGACAGCCACATTGCCAAGGACACGATCCTCACTGTACCTTCGATGGCAAGCTCACAGGATACTGCATCCCCAACGGAACGGAGTGGGCAGCCCAGTGGCTGATGAGTAAATATTTGATGAGGGAATGCATGAAAGCAGCACGTGTCCCTGGTCCCCAACTAAGAGGCTGGCCAAATACAGGTGCCCAGAGTCTCACAACAAGGGCACTGAGTGATCTGAGTCCTTGTAGCAGTCAGGAATCAGAGCTGCAATAGCCATCTAAACAGAAGCCGATGGGGAACACACCCCGCTGTCAGACTGGATGACCCATGGGCAACCTCCTAGAGTGGACACGGCACTCATCTTGGTGGCCACAGTCTTTTCGTAGCTGTGCCAGCGTGACAGTGAGCATGTAGACAGAATTAGCTTCTTCGTGGTTTGAATAGAGTGTCACCAGGGCACTGCTGAGCTGGGATCAATGATGTACAAGTGTTAGCCACTGGAGGACCCCCTAAGCCCATCCCAGAGGCCACGATGCAGATGCAAGGAAGGGTGGGTGAAGGCAAGTGGGTTGGTTCATAGTCAATAGTTCTCACAAACACATGTACACTCATGCACATAGACAAGCATGCATGCAGACACACAGACAGGCACACACACACACAGGCACACACAAACACACACACACAGACCCAAAGACACACACACACAGAGACACACATGCACACAGACCCACAGACACCACACACACACACACACACACACACACACACACACACACACACACACCAAGGAATCAAAGACTCAGAGAACAGATTCATGAGCCAAAGCCCAAAACCATAGAGGGGGTGGGGTGCGCCTAAATCATCACACCCAACGTTAGAAGCCCAGGATTCTCCGCTTTCCACTGAGCCTGCTGTGAATGGCAAGGAGCCCATTTAGATGCTTTTAAACCCCACTCTGAACACATCACATATGCTACGCCCAATTTGAAATGGCAGTCTCTTCCAGAACACAGCAGAAGCCTATTGCACTGAACTGCCTGCTATCTATTCCTGGGTGGCCTCACTTACTGTGTCTAAGTGCAGAGTTGGTACGCCGTGTGTGTGTGTGTGTGTGTGTGTGTGTGTGTGTGTGTATGCATATGTGGTGTGTGGTGTGTGTGGGGTGTGTGTGTGTGTGTGGTGTGTGGGGTGTGTGTGTGTGGCATGTATGTGTGTGTATGCATGTGTGTGTGTGTGTCTGTGTGTGTGGGTCTGTGTCTCTGTGTCTCTGTCTGTGTCTCTGTCTGTGTCTCTGTCTCTGTGTGTGTCTGTGTCTCTGCACACCTGTGTCTGTGTGTATGTCTCTCTGTGTGTGTCTCTGTGTGTCTGTGCATGTCTGTCCCTCTGTGTGTGTGTGTGTGTGTGTGTGTGTGTGTGTGTGTGTGTGTTACTTGCTTTGTAGATTTCATAGGACTAAGAGTTGAACTCAGGTCTCACCCATCCTAGATAAGGGTTCTTCCAGTCCTCAGTTCATACATGCATGGAAATACGATCCCCGATTCATATGTGATCATGGAAATAGTGGGAAACAGGCAGAGGACAGGGATCCTCTCTGGGAGCCAGGAGGCTATAGCTATAAGAGGAGAGACAGCAGGGATCAGGCCAGCCCCTAGTCTAGCTGTAGCTCAGCTCCCAGACTTGATTCAGCACAGCAGCTGTGTCATTCCTGCCTTCAAATGGATCTGGATGCTCACCAGCCATTTGCTGTGCTGCACCAGAGTCCTGGGAATGCCACCTTCTGGGGAGGGCCGTGGGTTAGGGCTGACACCTTTCAGCCTCTTCCGAGACATAACCTTGGCCCCTGAATCCTCAAAGCCACCTGAGCAAACTCATCACTGTGGGAACAGCCAAGAAGCTAATGTCCTACCACAGACCCCAGGTGACCAGGGCATAGTCACTGGTCAGATGCCACCAGAATGTGTGGGCTTTCCTTGGTCCCCACAATGGCACCCACTCTGGGGCAGGGGCAGACATTCAGGAGGACAGGCAGGGCTGGGGATACAGTGACAGAGTGCCTGCCTAGCACATGAGAGGCCCCGTGTTTGAGACTCAGATTCGGCACTGAACTACATACACACAGGCGCACACACATAGGCACTCTCCGTGTGATGGCACACACGACATGTTGTGAGCACAGTGCTTGGCCTTTCTCTTGACCCCAAGCTGGCTACATCCTGAGGTCTGACCGAAGCTGCTGAGAGAAAAGTAATGGTCCATACGCCACCAGCTCAGGCAAAGAGCGTATCAAGATGTAAAGTGTGGCTTCTGAAAGCACGCATCCCCTGCTCGGTGGGGACAGCTGAGGAACCGAGAGCTGTCCTGAGGGAGGAGTGTCTGTTCCAGCCCGGCTTCCCAAAGAACACATTCCTGAAAGCAATGATGACTCCTCAGCCCCTGCCCTGGCCTCTAGCAACACCTGACCTTCTTCCCCTTGTGTGTTGGCCCTAGCTGGACATTTGATAACCGTAGGGTCTGTATCCTGTCTGTCTGCCTGTCCCTGTCCCTGTCTTGTCTTCTCCCCAGACAGGACCTGCCTCCTGGGTTCTTTGTGGCCCAGGCCAGCCCTTCCCTGCCTCTGGCCTCTGACCTGAGAGGTAGGACCCTGGATGAGTTATGCCTCCCAGACTCAGCTGGAGACTCAAGGATTCCACATCAACTAACTGGGCAGGCACTTCTCCAGCACAGACCAGTTTCCTGGATCCCTGATAGAGTTCTGAATCTCCCGGACAGAGAGGGTACTCCATCCTTGACCCACCCTCTGGGCTGCAGTCCAGGCACTTTTTCTCCAGCCTTCAGCACACAGTCCCACCCACAAGAGTTATAGGGGCAACTACCTAGGGTTCGAGGAAGTTCACAAGGGTCCCCCAGTGACGTCCAGAGCAGGACTGTTTGCCACAGCCCCTCAAGAGGCTGATGCAAACCGTCAGACACCCCCCACCCCAGACCAGCTGCGTATCTAAAGAGTGTTACATTACAGTTCATCCCTCTCGAGTAAACATCCGCCTTTTCAATCCCACGGCCAGTTCCTTCCTACAATTTGTGCTATTCTGGGACAATTGCAGCCACTGGAGAACCCAGTCATCAAGCAGCCTTCGTCCCCTCTTGTTTTCTCCAGGTTGGGGGAACTGGCAAACTACAGCTCGGAAGCTACGCTCGCCCTCTGCCTGGCTGTGTAAATAAAGTTTTATTGAGCCCAGACACTGAGACGGCTCTCAGGAGCCACGTCTGTGGCTCTGGCTGGTAGCTCATCATGTGACCCAGAGGGAAAAAAAAAAGACATCTACTGCTGTCCTTTATAGAACAAATTACTCTAATGTGCATACCGGGGTCCCCTCAAACACTGAGTCTCCAAGGCCAGGATTGCTCCCGTGGCTGCGGTAATATTTCAGGCTGCAGCCGGCTTCTTTTCTTCCCGAGGTCTCTTCCAGTTCCACCATAGAACTGTGAAACTGCTAATCGGACAGACGGAAGGTTTGAACTTTTTGCCTTTTCAGGCAGAGTCTCACATAGCCTCTGATTCGCTATGTAATCAAGGACGGTCTCAGCCTCCTGCTCTCCCTGCCTGACATTATACCCAATTTACTCCATCCTGCAGATCAAACCTGGGGCCTTCCCCGTGTCAGGCAAGCACTCTACTGGCCCAGCTGTATCCTCAAGCCCAGCATGTCTGGTTTGTTTTTTTAAGTTATTCACATATGAAAGTGTGAACATGTGTGTACCTTAGCAATCACATGGAGGTCCCAGGACGACTCTCAGGATTCCATTCTCTCCCACCATAGGATCTGGGGCTGGGACTCAGGTTGTCAGGATCGTGCGGCAAGAGCTTTGACCCTGCTGACCCACCTCACAGGCCCACAGGAAAACATTTAACAGTCTTAAACCCTAGCCTGGAGACCCAAAGGCCACATGGCATTCTGCCACACAGCCAGCGTAACCAGTGGGCATTCCCCGCACGGCCGGTTCACACTGCTGTCTAGGAACCAGTTTGTCAGTTGTTAGGCTGGTTCTGGCTTTTTGAGACAGGGTCTTGTTATACAGCCCTAGTTAGCTAAGTCTCAAATTCAAGGCAATCCTCCTGCCTCAGCCTCTCATGTGCTGAGACTGGCTTATGCTACCACACATGGTGGTATTTAGATTTTTTTTTTTTTAATATCATAGTATGTTACCAGTGTGTTCAGCTCTGGCGCCTTACATAGCATTTCCTGGTGCTTCTGAAATGCATGTCTAAGGGTATCCCCTCATTTGATAATCTGAGACCCGGCTAGCCTTAGGTCCTTTGAGAAACAGAACAGTGGCAATGTCTCAGTTAAGTCTTTGCACATATGAGGACCAGAAGAAAAGCTGGACTGCCAGTGCCCGCGCTGGTACTCTGTGACGTGCCACCCTTGCCCACTTGGGGAGTTCTAGCCAGCAAGCAATCCTATGTCAGAAGCCAAGTCTAACACTACAGCGAATACCCACGGGTAATTATTTTCCTGGGGAATCTGGCCCAGAAGACAGCGGGTTGGTTCAGAGGGTGTGTGTGCACTGCTCTCCAAGCCCTGCATGCTTGCACAATGATTCCCAGGGACCGACTTTCCTTGCTGACCTCCCAGCTGGAGGTCAGGTTTGCAGCCATTTCTCTGAAGCGAACCCAATAAGCGCAGCTGGTGGGCACTGGAGCCTGGCTGGCCTCACCTCTCCAGAACTGTCCCTGCTCCACTTAAAGGCCATTATTACAAATGGGGCTAGGTGGTTTCCAAAGGGCCTGGACAGTGCTCGGAAAGAAGGGAGTTGGCTGGAACCAGCCCAGAGGCTGCGCAGGCCTGGCATGGCCAGGGAGAGAGAGGCACGAACAAAGACAGCAGCAGAGCAGAGAGGACTCCACCCTTGGGCCCAACTCAACAAGCCACAACACAGCTCTGAATGTCAGCACCCTGCACTCTCAATGAGAAGTTGGGAAAACCATTTTACATAACAGAAAACAGTGATTCTCTCCCAAGCACACATTCTGGAGGAACTGGCAAATACTGGCCCAAGAACCGCCGACCTATGCACAAGCAAGTCCTTGCAAGGCTTAGAGCATAGTTCCTCTCACTGGGCAAAATGGTCCAGCCCCTTGGAGGGTTGCCATGTCCCACACACACGCACCCTGAGAGGAGATGGAGGGCATCTCATTCACAAATGCAACCTCTCTTTCCAGGGACAGCACTTTACGCTGCACCATTCCCACATACCTGAACATGCCTTTTACAGCGACTTAACTAGAGCACATCTCTTAGAGAAAGCCCACGTAAGACCCAGTTCTTGACACATCCAACTGAAGCCGGCTCAGGAGCAAGACCCAGGTTGTATCCCTCCCAAGGCTGGTGTTCCCACCACACCCCACTCTGGCCACAGACCCCTTCCAGGGTCACTGGAAGCCGATGGCCTTCGGAAGTGCCGGAGACCGACGGCCTGGTGTCCCACATGTCTCGGCCCACCTGTGTCCCCTTGCTCACCAAATGGACACACAGAAAACGGCCCTCTCTCTGTCCACCGACCAGCTGCCCTGCCTGGCGCTAGCTGTAAAATACCCCTGGGTTTTCAGCACAATTACTAGCGCTGTTTCCTCTTGAAAAGCCGGGCCGCTCTGGGGTTTGCAAGAAAATGCTTCTTTTCCTTTCTTCAAACATTCCTTTTAAAATAATTGTACTGAACTTTTTTTTTAAAAGTGAGAGGTTTAAAATGAAATAAAAAGATAATTGCTCAAGAGGAATGGCTGAAACTCACCCTTTGTTTAAGGCAAAAGAAGGTAAGGAAGGGTAGAGCCCAGAGACAACAAGCAGACAGGGCTATCAGGACGCTCCCAGACCTGAGAGGGGCTTGGGCTCTCTCTGTCTGGAGCTGCATGTGACCCTGCGTTGACTCAAAGACAGAGGAAGGTAAAGTGGCTTGGAGGGAGACTTCCACCCTGAATAAAACAGGCAGATGCGACCAGGGCCGGATGGAAGGCCTGGACTCACAGCAGACCTCTTGGAAGCAAGAGGCCACAAGGCAATCAACACTTTAGACGACAGGAACCCCTTGGGGTTTGTATGCAAAAGCGTACTTGCTTAAGCCATTGTTGGTCAGGGCTTGCTAAGCACAAGATAAACTCGGGAGTTTGGGGCAGATTATTTAAGTTGACAAGGCCACTAATGTGCGGATTTGGACACTACTGCCACCGCCACCGCCACCGCCACCGCCGGCTTTGAAGAAGCATCCCATCCAAATGTCCCAAAGGAGAAATGAGAAGGCACGCGAGGGGCGCCTGCGAGCAGACCCGGAACCCTTGCGGAACTATTTGCGATTGGGGTAGGGTGGGGATTTAAGGTTTCAGAAGCTGGAGGGATGGATTTCTAATGAAAACGTAGGCTTTTGCATCAGCCTGCTGGCGGAGCACTTCTATTTCCCAGATTGGGAGAGCGCAGACCCAGGGGGTGCAGACATAGGTCAAAACGCTGGCCACACCCAATATCAGCTCGTCTTCCGCACAGGACTGGACTAAAAGGAGCAGATAAATAAAATCGCAAACCGAGAAACGCCACCGACCCAGTGACCCAATGACATCACTCGGCGCAGAGACGGAACTCGTGCCCCAGGCCCCGTGAGTCCTCCTGGTTTATCTCCAGCACTACAGTGACACAGCCCTCCTCCACAGCAGCCTGGGACTGGGTAACAGGCCTACCCCGCGCACACAACCAACCCAGGTTCTTTTTTTTTTTTTTTCCGGAGCTGGGGACCGAACCCAGAGCCTTGCGCTCACTAGGCAAGCGCTCTTCCACTGAGCTAAGTCCCCAACCCCCCAACCCAGGTTCTTGTAGCTGAGGATGTTCTCCCGCCCTGATCAGCGCAGGGGAACCCAGGGACAAGCCTCACACAGCCCCGGTCAGTTCGACGAGCTCGCCGACGTTAAACCGTAGCTTCTCCTTTCTTGTTCTTCCCCAAGGTTACCCATGAATATTAATTTTTTAAAGTCCCACCGTCTTTTAAGTTTTAAAGATTTAAAAGCCTAGTCTCTTTAGAATCCGAAGTCTTAAAAGCCCCTCAACTGGGGGCTCCTGTAACATCAAAAATAAAATACCTTCTTCCTACTTTAAGAAAGAAGAAGCAGGGCTGGAGAGATGGCTCAGTGGTTAAGAGCACTGACTGCTCTTCCAGAGGTCCTGAGTTCAATTCCCAGCAACCACACGGTGGCTCACAACCATCTGTAATGGGATCCGATGCCCTCTTTTGGTGTGTCTGAAGACAGTTACTGTGTACTCATGTACATAAAATAAATCTCTACAAAAATAAATAAAGGAAGAAGCAGTCACAACCAGAGCACAAAGCAAAAACAAGCCTCAAGTGTATAAATAAACTCAATCGTCCACTGTCTGAGATTCACTCAGGCTCTTCTCGGCTTCAAAGGCCTTGGGTCACTTCCCCAGCTCTGCCTTCTGGGTGTACTAGCACACACAGCTTCTCTTGTCCCCTCCGGCTGACTCCACTTCACTGTGACCACAATTCTTGGTGGTCATCCCACAGTACTGTCATCTCCAAAATGCTGAAGTCTTTCCTGCAACTGGGCTGTACCTTCACCAACAGCCTCTCCTGGGCTCTCTACAGGAACTCCAGCCCTGCCACACAGTGCCAAGCCTCAGTCGTTCTCCATGACCCCTTCATGCCTTCAAAACTAGGACCACCTTGGTGACTCTTACACATTACCAAGTTCAGCCGCCAGTGTGAGGTACAACCTGGTCCGTCTCTGGAACACAGCTTCTGTGTTTCTCAGGAAACCCTTCCCAGAGGAGTTCATCTCAGTGATGCTGGTTTCTTAGCTCTAGCTGACCAGCGCCGAGTGTCCCAGAAACTCAATGGTAATACTTTATTGGTGCTGGTCTCTTGTCTGATTCTTCAGCCCCAGCTGACCAGAACCACAAACTCTCAGTTCAAAATAGCAAATGGCTCTCCTAGTCTTTGGCTCCCTCTGAAACCTCACAGGCCAGGCCTGCTCACAAGATTCTCATCTTCCAAGCTCCTGCAGGAACTTGGAAGTGGTGCAGTCACAGGGTTCAAGGTGGAACAGGTCCACCGTGCAGGTGAGACCGGGCAACCGTTTTTCGAGCTCTGATTCCTTCCCCAGTCCTCCCCAAACCATGGTCGGGTCTGATACAGCAACACCCCCTTATCCTAGTATCAATTTCTGTCTTTGTGTTTGTCTTACTATGATAAACGCTATGAGCAAAGGAAGCAGGGAAGGAAAGGGTTAATTCACCTCACACTACCACAACAGAGTCCATCACTGAAGGAAGTCAGGTCAGGAACTCACACAGGACAGGAACCTGCAGGCAGGAGCTGATGCAGAAGCCATGGAGGGGTGCTGATTACTGGCTTGCTTCCCCCATGGCTTGCTCAGCCTGCTTCCTTACAGAAACCAGGATCACCAACCCAGGATGGCCCCGCCCACAATAAGATGGCCCCGCCCACAGTGGGCGGGACCCTCCCCATCAATCACTAATTAAGAAAATGTTTTTTAGGCTTGCCTTCAGCCTGATCTTTCTCACTTGAGGCTCCCTCCTCTCAGGTGACTCCAGCTCACAGCCAAGTTAACATAACACTAGCCAGGACTGAGCTCTGAGGCAAAAGAAAAGTCTCTACAGCTGGGGCTAGTCCAGCCTGGCTCCAAGGCCTGAGGAAACACAGAGTTGGGGGGTTCGACCACTACTGTGCCCTCAGCTCCCAAGCCCACTGTCTTTATCCACCGGCTTACAGAGGAGCCAAATTACACCATCAACTACCAGAGGCTGCTTCATCCACCCCTGAGGGATTCGCTCAGGACTGGCTAATTGGCAGATAATGACTCACAATGAGTGTAATGGAGTCCTTTACACTCGAGCTCCAGGGAGCCGCAAGGCATCCCAGAGAAAAGTGAAAAATATAATTAAAAATAAGTTTCCTGTTTGTCCGCTGGGGTGAGGTGCGGCGGGTGGGGCGGGAGGGGCCCGGTCTCACCTGCACGGTGGACCTGTTCCACCTTGAACCCTGTGACTGCACCACCCATACGTGTGACGATCATTTTTTCTTTTGCGGTTGAACGCGGGTGGTCTGCATACTCTCAGGATCTCTCTCTGGACCTAGAGTCCCCGGATGCTGCTAGCATAGCTAGCCAGCTTGAGCCCTTCTCCTGCTCCCAAGTGCCAGGATTAGAGGTGAGGTTGTCACGTCTGGTTCTTACACAGGTGCCGGGATCCGAACTCGGAGCCTCTCGCCTGCCCAGCAAGCATCTTCTCTACTAAGCCACCTCCCAGCCCAAAATCAATCTTTAAAACCTTCAGGTACAGCTGGTTGTTGAGATACAGATCCGAATGGAGGGTGATGAGCCTGCACGAGTCTGCGGCACGAGTCAGAGAGATAGGCAGGTGTGTGTGGATTAGTCATCTCTAGGGCGGGATCAAGAGTGTAGGTCATCCACCCTTGTTTTTGTTTACTTCAACTTCTGGAATTCCGAGGGGAGCATCCTTCTGGATTATCAAGCTGCGGCTCCGTGAAACACCTCGCCAACCGAAGTTCACTTCTCCCAGCTGCCTCTGAGGCAGGTGGGTCCTCTATGATGACGATGACGCTAACTGCTAGGGTCCTGGGGCAGACACATTGCCAGAATATAACCTCACTCCGGCAAGGGAGGGAGTAGGATTAAGGGTGCCTCCCCTACCCCTCCCGTGGAGAGAACTCTGATGTGTGCCTCTCCATAACAGAGCGGGTTTTAGCTCTCCTAACCTCCCACCTGGTGTCTCCAGTCACCCAATGAACCTGCCTCCAAGCTATGCACGCTCACCCCTGGACTCGGCGAACCGTGACACTCCAAATCTCTGGCTTCCAGGAGCCTCGATGGACCTGATAACCACCAACAGCCAAGAGTGGTGCGCCCGCCCCGTACTAGGTTGGGACTTTGAAGAGCTTCTCTCCCTGGGACTAGTGTGAAGCCCAAACATTGTGTGGAGCCTGGGGTGGGAGCCATCAGGACAGAGAGGACAGCAGAGGTGGGACTCCGACAGACTCCCAGCTAGCACGTGGGGGGTCACCATTTTAGGGCACCATGTAGGCAGACAGTCCCCAAGTTCCAAGGCTCAAGTCAAAAGTCTTCCCATTTCACAGTGGCTGGGATGTGCTCAGCAGAAGCCATACTCCGGCTCAGGATCTGAATCCTCTGCATGGCAGGTGACCTGACCTGACTTCGTCCCTCACTGCTGGGAAGCAGCAAACCACAGCTTCAAACACCCATGTGGTCGCAAACCCCCAAACCAAGGCACCCATAATCAGCGGCCGGCTTCTGTGGGACAAAGCGGTACATACACTGCGGACAGAGGCTGCTCGAGGCTGAAGGAGTCCTCATGGGGTCAAGCTGAGACCAGAGTAGCTGACACCTTGTCTGCCTCAAGCCACCTCACCTGAGAGGGGGCGCAGGTGTGCTGGGGTGCAGACAGCAAGCAGGCACTGTGTGCCCTCAGATGGCAAACCCAAGGAAACAGTGGCTCAGAAAGCTGCCCCAAGACCTGCTCCCATCAAACCCCACAGCCCAGGAAGAGCAATACCCAGCTTCAGTCACAGCAGGAAAGGCGGCCAGCTCACCAGACCCCAAAGGCAAATGCCTGCACTGGTCTGGCAAAGACTGTCAGCTCCACCCACACACTCTGACGCGGCTGACACAGTCCTCTTGGCTTCTGGCTTCTGAGCATCAGAAACCCAGACTCCCCCCGTCCCCCCAGTGCTGGAGAGCCACGCAGTGTCCAGTCCAAAGGTCCCCCCACACTGTCCCCAGCACAGGTAACCTGAGGGACCCTCAGAGGCAACCTGCTGGCGGGTAGACCATGGAGGTTCCAGATAAACCAACTGAACCTGGATGGCGCCTGAGTCAGATGCCTCTGGGGCAGAACTATGACACCCCACTTTCTAGGACCACTGACTCGCCAGGGAACTGGCTGGAAACGCCAGTCTCCCCGTGGTGTCACCCCCTGCTGGACGAAGGACAACACGCTGACGGTCAAACAATGCGGGTCGAGCATTCACTTGCCCTGGCTGAACTTGGTGTTCACCAGCTTTATTGAGTCCACCTCCAGGAATGAACCCAAAAGTCAAGTTCAGGCGGCGTTCAGAGAGTGGGGTGTGGCTCAGATGAGTGATGGATTTGGGGCCAAAATAAAGGTATGTCCTGTGAGGAGGGGAAGGAAGCAGGGTCCCTCACAGACAGCGATCAAGGAAGGCTCCAAGGGAGTGGGTGACACCACAGCCAAGGGGCCTGGGAGGTTGGAGATGGCGGACAAAGAAGAAGCAGATGTCTAGAGGTTAAGAGTGGGAGTTAAGAGGCAGCTGGGGGGCTGGAGAGATGGCTCAGCGGTTAAGAGCACCCGACTACTCTTCCCGAGGTCATGAGTTCAATTCCCAGCAACCACATGGTGGCTCACAACCACCTGTAAAGAGATCTGATGCCCTCGTCTGGTGAGTCTGAAGACAGTTACAGTGGACTTATATATAATAAATGAATATATCTTTAAAAAAAAAAAGAGGCAGCTGGGGCTGGTGAGGGGGAGGGGAAGGGGTCTGCACCCAGTGTGTAGGAGAACAACGGGCAGAGCCCACAGAGCCCACAGAAGTCACATTTGGGGCTCTATTGGAATGCTCCCTTCCTCTCCCTCTGAGGACCCCGCTGTACTTTCCAGAGCAGGAGAGAACAGACCTCCCAGGTGTGGCGAGTCCAGCCTGTTCCATGGCTGTGGGCCTCTGGGGAGGCAGAAACGGAAGCGAGAGGAAGCTGTGCTGGGAGAGCTGCGAGTGGTGCCTCACAGAAGTGAAAATTTTGGTTTCTTTAAAAAAAAAAAAAGAAAAAGAAAAAATTATGTGATTATGTTTTTGTTTTGATCCCAGGTGGGGGATACAGGACTGTTTCGGACTATCCAAGAGCAATGGTGCACTTGCAGGGGCGAGATTCTGCCAGCTGACGATGGTTCAGATTTGGAATTCTGGGGACTCCTGAGAGGGTATAAAGAAAACCAGAGCCTGGAGGGTCGGGCGGATTACTGGCTGGAGACCTCCTGACCACAAAGATTGGACTTTTCCCCAAGGAACTTGATGCACCTAATCAACAGGAAGTAGTCCAACGAGATCTACGTCCCCGTTCCCCTCTAACCGTCTTTCTCACCAGCCTAGTGTTGGAGTGGTGGGAAGGATTGGGGTGGAGAAAGGTGGCAGGTATAAGAACCCCCAAAAAGTATCCTAAAGTCCAGATTACAGCTCACCGCGAAGGCCTTCCCCAGCCCGAGTGTCCTCAGCTGTCAAAAGGCTTCTGAATCATAGACAGGAAAAGCACTCGGCAATGTTTACATGTGGGTCCCCTACCACGTGACGGGAGCCAGGAACACAGGTGTAAACAGGCCTGGTCAGCTGTGGACAGGCAGAGGAAGGTGGATCAGAGAGGAGACTGTGTGGGCACACACAATGTGTTCTCCAATCCAAGACATCCAAGAATCCACAACAGCAGCTCCACCATCAAAGACAGCTTCCTACATTGATCTGAGCATGTATCTGGCTTCCTAGGGCCACTGGCCTACTGCGAGGTCCCAGTCCCCACTCCACTCCCCAAGGCAAGGTCCCAAATTCACAACAAAAAGTGTAGCTCTGGGGAGCAGGGACAAGGAGAGCCTGTCACTGACACCAGGAAATAGCACCAGGAAAGCCCCTGTCCCCTTTAAGAGAATTGTTCAGACACGTCACCTGGATTCCTCAGTGTCTGGGTGAGCTGGGTAGTTTTATGTCAATATGACTCAAGTCATTGAGGGGAGGGGAGCCTCAACTGAGATAAGGCCTCTGTAAGACCAGACTGTAGGCGAGCCTAAAGAGTTTTGATTAGTGATTGATTGGGAGTGGTGGGGGTTCAGTCCATCATGGGTGGGGCCATCCCTGGCCCTGTGGCCCTGGGTTCTATAAGAAAGCAGGCTGAGCAAGCCAGTAAGCAGCACCCCTCCGTGGCCTCTGCATCAGCTCCTGCCTCCAGATTCCTGCCCTGTCCGAGTTCCTGTCCTGACTTCCTTCAATGATGAACGGTGATATGGAAGTGTGAGCTGAATAAACCTTTTCCTCCCCAAGTTGTGTTGGTCGGGGTGTTTCATTACAGTAGTAACTTTAAGACACCTGGAACCACTGGGAGGAGGAAGTGAATTATGGAGAGATAACCTGCCTAAGCCAAGCTCACGCTTGTTAGAAAATTGCAGAGTCCCAAAGCCTTAACTGTTCAGCAGCTAACCAGCAGGAATGAACCAGGACAGTCCTTCAAAGTCAGAAGCCTGAGGGACAGGCTGCCTGGACGGGTGTGGCTGTGTGGTCAGAGTGGGACTTGGGTTCTGGCTCGTGACGTCAGCTGTGTAACTGAACCCTCAGTTTCTCCAGCTAGGCCAGAGGAGTAAGTTCAGTGTCTGACTTCCAGAGAGGCTAAGGAAGTACACTGGAATCCAGCCCATGGCAGGAAGCCAACATCAACGGTCACAATGTTGCCCACCCTGCCCACCCGTTCCTGAAGTCAGGCCACCTCGTTCACAGCTAGCCTGCCAGCCCAGCAGAGAGAGACTGAGTCAGCCATTGAAGAGGAGAAGGGACATCAGGGAAGACACCACACCCAACATTTATCTATGGCACATGTTCCCCCCACACACACACACACAAATATATATAACATACACAAAGGTAAACACATACATACATACACATACAATACAAAAATACATACAAGGGAAATAACATACATACACACACAACAAATACATTTAACACAAAGGTAAACAGCACATGCATGCATATGCATACAACACAAAAATACATACAAGGGAAACAACACATGCATACACACACATACAACACACAAATACAAGGGAAATAACACATGTACACACACATACAACACACAAATGCAAGGGAAATAACACATGTACACACACATACAACACACAAATACATACAAGGGAAATAACACATGCACACACACACAACACACAAATGCAAGGGAAATAACACATGTACACACACAGACAACACACAAATACATACAAGGGAAATAACACATGTACACACACATACAACACACAAATGCAAGGGAAATAACACATGTACACACACAGACAACACACAAATACATGCAAGGGAAATAACACATGCACACACACACAACACAAAGACAACAAGGGTAACAACACATGCATACACACACATACAACACACATACAAAGGGAAACACATGCATATACACATACAACACACAAATACATAAAAGGGAAATAATACAGGCACACACACATACAACATACAAATACATACAACAAGGGAAACAACACATGCATAGACACACACACATACAACGCATGCACAAGGGAAAATAGAAGAGTCATTGTGCAAAGGCCTTGTGGTAGAAAACTCAAGGGGAAAAGGAACCCTTCCCTTGCACAGTGCACTAGGGTAGAAAGCAGAGGAGAGCGCTGGGACACAAGGCTAAAGGAACGTGACTGCCCAGTGATTGGTGATTGGGGAGCAGCTAAACAAACTGGGGGCATCCTGGCTTGGGATTAAACTATCCCAAGGGAAGTTCACAAAGCAGCTAAGGGCGTGATGCTAAGCTGGAAGGGTGTCCACAAAGCTGGACACATCTGGGGCTCTGCAAAGTTGAGAAGAACAACCACAAAAGAGGAGTTGGCAAAACCCCCTCCCTGCAAAATGCCTCCCCACCCTGCAAAATGCCTCCCCACCCTGCAAAATGCTTCCCCAGCCCGGCAGAGCAGCGGTGTGCTTGTCTGATGGGGGAGGCCTCTGTGGGGTAGTTCTGCTGTTTGCAGAGCACCGGGTTCTACCAAAAACCTTCTTGTTTTTAATGCTAAACAAAGAGGCAGAGTGTGGTTTGCTGCCATCTGCCCCATCCACAAACCTCAATGAGGCTCCTGGAGCCAAGGTCTTAGGAGGACAGCCACTCTCATCCAAAGCTCAAATAAACAAACGTCCCTTTGGCAGAGGTCCCCTCGCCCTCCCCTCCAGAGCTGGAAATCAGACAATAGCAGTGTTTTCTGAGAGACAGTGAAGGGCTCCGGCTCAGCAGTGGGAACTCACCCAAATACAAGCTTCCCCACCCAAGACCCTCCCTTTCCTACAGTCAGGGTCGGCCCACCTCCCACTCTCTCCTGTGCCAGATGCTTCCCCTAGAGCCCTGACAAGCCCTGAATTCCTGAGGCCCAGAATCCAGAATCTTAAACACCCAGGCTCTCCGGTCAAAGCTTAGAGGAGGATGAGGCCACCTGTGAGCCTGAAGGACCGGTCACTCTGCAAGAGTTTGTTAAATAAGAACCTTCTACGCTGTGGTGTCACGTGGGCTTCCTTCGGGAGGACGAACTGGCAGGGGGTTGGGCAACGTGGAAGGGTTAGAGGTCAGGGGGCGGGGTCCAGGTCTGTTCACCTACAGTCTTAACCCTAACCTTGAGGCCTCCTGGGAAAGAGGACAAGGGACCTAGGCTCAGACCTACATGTGGAGGAGGAGCCCGCCAAGGGAGGGGCTTTCCAGACAGTGGACCCAGGAAGCAGGACCCATGGGAAATGGGAGTGGAACAAACTGGATGAGAGGGGCCAGCCTACCAGGCAGAGTTCGTGCAGAAAGAGTGAGGAGACCTCAGTGGCTCCCGAGGGATTGGTCCCGATTCCTGAGAGAACCAGGACTGCAACGGACATGCTGGGTGACTGAATGCTAGAAATACACAGTGGGATGTGGCTCCCATGGGAGCCATGGGTGCCACCCCTTAGGGCATCCGGAGTCCGTTGCTGCCCGACATCCGCTAAGGAGGCCTCTGTCCGGCAGTGCCAGCGAAGCCTTGACATTTGTAGGCTAAGATTTAAAGGCAGGACGTGATTCACACACACGGTCCTTTCTCGGGGAGGAAGGAAATGGCCCTCAGATCCACAACCAAATTTAACTTTTCCACGCAGCACTGTAGCCGGTCACACAGGAGGACGCACGCACAGGGACCCCCACCTCTTGGGAGTCACTGCTCAGCTTTCTCCAGAAAGACCTCCTGCTACCCTGAGCATACAGCAAAAAAACCTAAGGAAGTGGGGTGGGGCTCCTGTGGGATGAGCGGCAGGCAGAGGGGCAGCTGGTCCTTCCCAATCTCCATTCTCTCTCCCTCCTCGAGAGACAGAGATAAAAGAGATAAAGAAACTGTGCTATGCAGGAAGCCAGGCCTCTCTCTCTCACCAACGAGGGAATTTCAGACCCTGTGAACAAGGTGGGCTCAGGGGCAAGGGGGCACAGCCACACCTGGGAGAGGTGCCTCTGCTGTGTTAGGTCCTGGGGGGCAAACACAGTGCCCTTGCATACTGAGGACTGGAGAAACAGTTCACAGGGCCCAGGCAGTTAGATTCTCCTGGCCTGACCTTCAGTTCCAGGATCAAGAATCCCATCTGAGTTCTTCCAGACACTGAAGTGGAGTTGGCAGGTGGCCGGGCTTCCTGCTGCTCCCCTATGCAAGGGAGCAAACCCCACTTATGGTGGAAACTGTGTCCCTGGTGTCCTAGTAGCAGGAAAGGACACGTAAGCTAGGACTCCCTTTCTGGGGCCTTTCCCCAGGACCCAAATGTGTCTGAGGTGACCTCCACCTTCAAGCCAGTGGCACACACAGAACTGGCCTTCACCTTCAGGCCTGTGGCACACACAGAACTGGCTGCAACCTTTAACTCATCCCAGCTCTGTGAGCCTGGGAAAAAAGCTCACTCTTTCTGGGCCACCATTTCTTGGAGTGACAGCAAGGCCGCTGGGCCTTCCATCAAGAGGGTAAGAAGAGAAACACCCTAAGGGGAGCAGGGCTGGGGTGAGGCTCAGTGTAGAGAACCAGCCTGGTATGCATGATGCCCTCAGTCCTTACCCCAGCTCTGAGAAAACAGGGTTCAGCAGCTGGATCAGGAGGTCAAGGTCATCCTCAGCTACATAACAAGTTTAAGACCTAGCCTGGGCTACATGAAAACCTGTCCCCAAAGTAACAAACACCCAAGGGAAAGGAGTGAGCCTGTGCATTAGGGATTGGTGCTTAAGTGTATATATGTGTATGTGTATGTGTATGTGTGTGTGTGAGTGTGTCTGTCTTGTGTGTGTACATGTGTCTGTGCATCTGTGTGCGTTTGGGTGTGTCTGTGAGTATGCATGTGTCTGTGTGTGTCTATGTGTATGTACACACATGTGTGTCTGTGTGTGTGCACATGTGTCTGTGTATCTGTCTATATGTATATGTCTGTGTGTCTGAGAGTGTGTGTCTGTTGTATGCATGTGTGTGTAAGCATGTGTCTGTGAGTGTGTATATCTGTGTGTGTGCCTTCATGTCTGTGTATGTGTGTGCATGTGTGGACATGTATCTGTGTGTGTACATGTATGTCTGTGTGTGCCTGTGGGTGTGTCTGTGGGTGTGTCTGTGGGTATGTGTCTGTGTATGTCTGTGTGTCTATGTGTACATGTATGTTTGTGTGTGTGTATACATACGTGTGAGCATGTCTGTGAGTATCTATATCTGTATGTGTGCCTACATGTCTGTGTGTGAGCATGTATGTGTGTGCATGTGTGTGCATGTGTGTTTGTGGGGGTGTGTAGGTGTGTTTTGGGTGTCTGTGTATGTCTATTTGTGCATGCATGTGTGTGTGTATACACGCATGTGAGCATGTCTGTGAGTGTCTGTCTATATCTGTATATGTGCCTGCATGTCTGTGTGTGTGCATGTATGTGCATGTGCAGGTTTTGGGGTGGGGGTGGGGGGGAAAAGATTAACCTCCATGCTGCTTGGTGGGTTTGTTTGTTTCTGTTTTTTGCTTTCATTTTTGAGACAGGGTTTCTCCCTGGGAACTGAAGCTCACCAACTATGTGAGGCTGGGCTGCCTGCAAGCCCCAGGCACTCGCTCTCCACTCCCCATGCCCAGTACATGGCTCCTCCTTCTTGCACAAAAAGCACCTTACTGAACTATCACCCCAGCCCCAAATGGTTCTGGATGAGGTCAGGTGACCATTACGAATGCTGTCCTTACCAGAAAGAAGACAGAACAGCTATGAACCATGAAAGCCTAGCACTCAGGTGCACATTCTCCCTCAAGTCCCACCCCCTCCCTCCATCCCGTAAACACCACCTCTGTTGTGCGCAGAGCTGACCCAGGTAGGTGTCCAGTGAGTACATGAAAGGAGCTCAGAAAGATCAAGGGACTCACACAAGGTCACACAGCAGATAGAGTGCAGAGTAGAATCAGTAATTAGACCAGTGACCCACGCTGAGGACAGAACCTTCCTCTGTTGTCCGTCTTCCAGCAGCCTGACCTATGCCCGAGGCTCAGTGCCCAACCTCAGCAGGGATGTCTCCCAGCTCAAGGATCCTATTGAAAAAAACTTCTTGCATCTTTCTATGGTTCTGCTGTGCAGCAGAGGATGCCCTGGAGGTGTATTACCACCAGCCACCAGCCATGGCGACTCGGGACCCCCCTCCCTCCCAGGGCTCCTCTCTCCCTCCCCACCCCATCATAACCCGATATCTGTGAAGGTAGAGAGAACACCAAGCCTGAGCTGATCACCAGAACAGAGAGTGCCAGGCCTCCTCGGGCGTGACGCTCACAGTGACAGCAATACTCAGGGACTGGCTGGTGCTGTTTGCTTTCCTGTGTTTGTGTTTTCAAAGTCACCTTCTACTTGGACGCCATAGCTGGCTGTTTTACTGTGGGGCCATGACTCTGAGACTAGTTCAAGTATAGCCAGTAGGGGACCTCAATCTCCACAAATCACAAATGTTGTGTGTGTATGTGTGGGTGTGTGTGTGTGTGTGTGTGTGATATGTGTGTGTGTGGTGTGTGTGGTGTGTGTGTGTATGTGTGTGGTGTGTGTGTGTGTGGTATGTGTGTGTGTGTGGTGTGGTATGTGTGTGTGTAGGGTGTGTGTGGTATGTGTATATGTGTGGTGTGTGTGTGTGGTGTGTGGGGTGTGTGTGTGGTATGTGTATGTGTGGTGCGGTATGTGTGGTGTGTGTGTGTGTGTGGTGTGGTATGTGTGTGTGTGTATGTGTGGTGTGGTATGTGTGTGTGTAGGGTGTGTGTGGTATGTGTGTATGTGTGGTGTGTGTGTGTGGTATGTGTGTGGTGTGTGTGTGGTATGTGTGTGGTATGTGTGTGTGTGTGGTGTGGTATGTGTGTGTGTGTTGTGTGTGCTGTGTGTGTGTGTGTGTGTGGTGGTATGTGTGTATGTGTGTGTGGGGTGTGTGTGTGTGTGTGTGTGTGTGTGTGTGTGTGTGTGTCAGAGCCAGGGAGCTCAGGAATCTCCTCAGCCTTCTCTGCTGATTGGATACTAGGAGGTAGCTCTTGGTGAAACTGAAGGAGTTTCCTTCCTTAATGTAGATGTTCAGGTTCGCTGGGAAACACGAGGCTGGGGTCTGAACTTCAAATCTCAAGGGCACAGAAATCCTGCTTCCGTGTCAAGAGGCCCCCAACCCAGCTTCGAGTCCCTGAAGATCAGCCAGGAACTTGCTGAGGGCCAGCCAGGCAACAGGCCTCTTAGGTGCAAGAACACACCAGCAGGACAAGCCGGCAGATGGGGTGCAGGGGCCCACAGTATGAACCTCCCACTTCACTAGCAAAGGCAGTTGTCCATGGTGGCTGCCAGTGGGCATCTTCCGTGAGCTGAGCATATGGAGACCAACTCGGCAGGGATGAGGGGATGCTGGTGTGAAGCCCTGAGTTGGGGGGGCGGGGTCCCAGCACCCATGGAAAAGCCAGTATGATGGAGTGTGTCTATTACTCTAGCAGTGCTGGGAAGTAAGACAGCTGGATCCCTGGGGCTCGGTGGCCAGGCCAGCCAGGTTCAGTGAGAGATAGCAATGGGGAGTGGTGAGAGACAGTGTTAGGGGTGGGGGGGGAGGACACCCGATGTCAACCTCTGACCTCCACATGATAATTCTCCGGTCAGCAAGGCCATGTGCACACACATACGTATACCACCCAACGTGCACACGAAATATATAAGCAAACAACGAATTAATAATAATACTAAACTACCTAAAGCCAGAGCCGGCCACTGACACCAATGAGGGTGACCCAGATTTATTGGAGGGAGTTAGTGAGAGGAACAAGAACTGAGCAGGGCCAGCTGAGTCAGCACCAGAGCTGGTGCAGACCGACAGGCTGGGGGAGGGGAAGGGAAGGAAGGGGCTGGCCCACACTCGGCAGAGCAAGAGCTGCTGAGACCCCCACCTCAACCCCGTGTCACAGAAGGAACTGAGGCCGGACTGAGCGATTGCAACATCCCCATCCAAGGTCACGCAAAGAAGCCATGTCAATCCCCTGCAGATGCCCCAGGCCCCCAACTCACCTCTGACTCCACCATCCACCCTGCCCTGTGGCTTCCTACACCCTCTCCTCTCTCTGCCCTTCCAGATAGATCTCCATGGCACGAGCGCCCAGTCCTTCCGAAGCTGCTTCCGCAGCCAGGGGAGGAGGTAGACAGTTCATCTTACATGGGCCACCTCTTGTCGGTCCAGAGGTTAGAACCTGGATGCTAGCCAGGCCTTGGCAGGGGCAGGAAGCATCCCCAGTGATGGCGATCAGGCCCAGACTCATGAAGGAGCCTAGTGTGCAGGCCAGGAAGGGACAAAGCCCCAGTCTGCGCTGCTCCCACACTAGGAGCTGATGACAATGCTACAACCTTAGAAAGCTGCTACCCGACCCACTCCAAATGCCAGTTGTAGTTTGCAGAATTCTAGGAGTCAGTCCACTCAAAGTAAGGAAAAGTATGCAGCCCTGTAAAATGACAGCCGGTATTGGGTGCTCAGCTGTTAGGAGCACTGGCTGCTCTTCGGGGGACCAGGGTTCGATTCCCAGAACCCATGTGATGGCTCGCAACTTCTATAACTCCACTCCAGGGATTCCAACACCCTCACACAGACATACATGCAGGCAAAATACCAACACAGAGAAAATAAAAATAGTAACTCATTTAAAAAAGAAGAACGGAGGTACTAACAAACAGGATTCTTGGGAATTTGCTTTTCAGAAGAGAAACTGAGGCACGAGGAAGGGATGTGATGTGCCCGGGCCACACAGCTGAGAGTTTCCAGAGAATAAAGTCCCGTCCTACTGTGCGTGCAGACCGTTCTCAGTTAACGCATGCTACCAGCATGGAGTCTTTAGAACATAGGGCACGGTGTTCCCTCCTGTCTCACAGCCCCATGTCCCACAGAGGAGACTGAAGTTGGAACAAGCTCACCCAGATGAGGGACGGCGGCATTCTAAGGCAGTAGCACATAGACACAACTGCACAGAAAACAGAAGACCAGCAGCACACTGGTGCGCTAGACAGCAGCCTCATGGCACCTTCCGGCTGAGGGACACACAACCACGCAATGAAAAGAGCCCTGTGCACACAGTAGGTACTTTACTGCACATAGTAGGTGCTTTACCACACGCACTAGGAGCTTCGCCCATCACCACCAGCCTTAACAGAGCCGTGGCGGTACCCGAGTCCGCCACAAGTCCTAACGTGTGCATACCTGTGACCCCAGGCTGTGTAGCTCTGATTCGGGTGGGGTCACCCTAAGAAGAGCCACCTCCCTGGGGTGACTCAGGCCTCAGGCTGAGAACTGGGCGGGACACCCAGCAGCCATGCGGATGCCTGGCCTGAACCCCACCGAAGCTGGGAAAGATGGCTCACACCTGCTGGCTGGGTCAGCCAGCATTCTGGGCATTCCGAAAATTCTTCCGGCTTTGGGCCTCCTCCCTCCCTTCCACTCGCCCACCCACTTTTGAGAGAACTGAAGAAAAGCAGGACAGATGGGCTGGGGAGGAGAGTGGAGCCCACAGGCATCAGCACTCACTCGGAAGTTAAATCTGAGAGTATCCAGGCCGTCTCACCTCTCAGAGCGACGGTGTCGCCTATCGCTGGCACATTCTAACCAAGTCCTAAGGGCACAGAGGGAACAGTCTGTCCTCAAGACTCAATGGGAGACAGGACCAAGGCTGGACCCTAGACACTGCCTTGGAAATGGCTCTCTGTCTCCATGGTGGCAGGGGCCTAGCCTGCGGACTGGGTACACAGCAGGCGCTCAATAAGTAACCGACATGAAACCGGACCACTCTCCCTGGAGAAGGAAGAACGCTGGCTGGACGGGGGTCCTCCCAGGACAGATGAGTTCTGGTGCCTGAGCTGCAGCAGACGAACGCCTCTCCTCAAGCTCCGTGCCTCAGTCAGCTCCCCATGAAAAGGTTAATGGTACCGACTGTCTGAGTCACTCTGAGGGTGACAGAACACAACATCTCCCAAGCTAGAGACTTGGCACATAGCACACATCCTGGGCAAACTGTGGCTCCTCCAGGCCCTGCCTTTTAAAGGGCTGGCTTAGATCCTTCCTGGAGGGGTAGCAGGAGACTCACTTGGCTCACAACCTGCTTGCACCAGAGAGAGGAGAGAGCTCGCCACAGCATAGCACGGGGAGGCCCACGCTGGGGACTTTCTAATACACTTTAATCCTCACTGGCCCTAGCCTCAGCCATTCCCTGACACGCTAACAACCAGCTGAGCCAAGCCTGAAGTGAAAGATGAACTTGGGCGGGGTCCAAGCCAAAGGTCCCTGGGAGTTCCCTCCCCAGCCCGTCCAGTGCCCTAAACAGTGTCAGAGGGCAAAGCACACCAGGCCTGACCTTCATGTCCCAACAGGCCAGGCTGTGTGGATCACAGGGTGACCCTGGGTACCCAGAGCCACTGGTCTCTCTTTCCACTGGGAGGTCCTTCACACTCACTCCTTGGATGGGCAGTTCAAACCCCGGGAAGGCCTGTAGCTACAGGAGGAAGAAAGCAAACCAACCAATGAAGCCCAAAGGAGCGGGTAGTATGAAGCCACAGCCCTGACTCGGGGGAAGTACTCCAGCTTCTCCAGGGGGAGAACCACAAAAGATGAGCCCGTCCCTCCGCTTGCCACCCCTGACAGGGTCTCAAGGAGTTTGGCCGCCCTCTCTCCTGTGCAACAAAAGCAACACGGGCTGCTGTGAGTCCTGCATCAAATTCACCATGTAGCCCAGGCTAGCCTCAGACTCACAGGCAAATGCCTTTCATGTGCTGGGATGACAGGCGTGAGTCACACACCCACCCCCAGGCCGATCTGTGTTAATGATTAATGACTTTAGGCGGCTGCCGTCCCCGTTTCTGCCGATCGTGCAAACAAGGGAGATTTTTTTTTTTAAGTTATAGCTTGATATCGGTTGTGCACATTAAAGAAACAGGCTCCAAGCCAAGCACAGCGCTTACTGTGTAAAAAGGGCCTTATATCATTATTACCAAGTCACAAGGTCCTAGAGAACCACAAGGGAATCTATGGCTATCTGTCTTTAAATTTTTTTTTTATTATTAGATTGATTGATTGACTGATGATTGATTGGTTGATTGTGGGTGGCGTGTGCATGCTGTAGCATGCATGTGGAGGTCAGAGGACAACATAGGAGTTGGTTCTCTTTCCTGCTTGTGAGTTACACGGAGGAACCTGGCATTAAGAGCCCTAGCAGGCTGAGCCACCTCTCCAGAGCCTATTCTTTGTTCTGCAAATGAGCTGAGGCTCAGAGAAGCTGAAGCACTTACCTGAAGACACACAGCACTGAGCAGAGCCAAGCATCCAGTTCTGCCCAGCCTGCTTGACAGCCAGGAGGCAGCAGGGGAGGCCAAAGGGTATGGGAGCTGGGGTCAGGATGCAAGAACCCACGGCCCCCTTCCTGGCCACCATGGAGGACTATCAAGCCACAGACACGGGCAGGGAGAATGCCTGCCACACGTCCCTGTTACTTTGCCACAGACCCTGTCCATCTTTGCCAAAAGCTAGGTGTTGGCAGTGGAGGCTCACCTCCACCTCTCCCAGACTTCTGGAAGCAAAGAGGCTAAAACAGAGACTATGACACACGAGGCTAAGGGCAATCCTCCCTGATCCTTCAGACTCACTCACAGATAAGGAAGCACCCAGAGAGGTCAAGCCAGCTGCCTGGGGTCACACAGCACAGCCATACTAGACTCATGCTTCCAGCTCAGCCCCACTCAGGCGCTCACCCAGACTCTCAGCACACCAGCAATCATTCCTGGCCAATCACCAGAAGCCTGCATGTGCCGCCTGGATGGACAACACAGTGACTTCTCATTGCAATGTCAGATCAGGACTGAGCAGTTGGTCGTGGAGCTCTATCCCTTCTCAGACGTCCTCTATTGGGTAGAGAAAAATCTCACAACCCACAGACAGGCAGTCGGCCAGCTGCAGCAGAGACAGAAGCCTGGGCCACTTCTGTCCTTCACTTTTGTCCTCACGGTGCTGGTGGCTCCCTGGAAGGCAAGCAACCTCTCTGGGCCTCCCAGACTAAGAGTACCACAGCCAGCAATAACCATCCTGCTTGGTCTGGTGCCACAGGCCTGTAATTCTAGACGCCTGGGAGGCTAAGACACCAGAGAACAGCCTGAGCAAGTAGAAAGAGGGGAGGAGATGTGGTGGGGTCTACCATGTGGGAAGCCCTATGGTCCGTCTCCAGCACTGCCAGACAAAACAAACACAAGGCAAGGTCTTTTGAGGGTCTCCCAGTTAGCACAATGGCACTTGCAGAGTTCCTGAGCCAGCATCTCACAAGTGTGGAAACAGACGTCCAGAGAGGTTCAGCAGTCAGCCCAAAGCCACACAGCCAGCAAGTGGCAGAGCTGGGATTTGAACCTGGACTCACTCTCTGACTGACACACACACACACACACACACACACACACACACACTCTCTCTCTCTCTCTCTCTCTCTCCAAGTTCCCTACTGTACTCCCATCCTATGCTAACTCCCTCAGCCCCTGGGAGACCCTCACAGCCATCGCTGCTGACCACCTGCTTCCTACCAAGCACGTCAAGGTCCTTTCTGGTAACAAACACAGGACCCAAGTCCCTCAGCGAACAGACTGGGAGGTAGGCAAGTCACTCAAAGTCATGGTCCCAAACTTGGGAGGCTGAGACAGGAGGGTTAGGAGTTCAGGACCAGCCTTGCCCACTTAGAGAAACTATCTCTGAAGGCAAATAAAGAAAACAGGTCGTGAGGCTCACAGGAGGTGGAGCAGGGAGCTGAGCTGGGCCCACAAGCTCACCACGGCACAGCCAGGGCCAGAGAGCCAGCAGTACTGTCTTCCAGATAAGAAAACCGAGGCCGTTTCTGCTTCGTAATTCATGTTCCTCACCTCCCCTAGCTCTGAGTCCACTGCTCCCACACAGATCATAGGCTGATTCCTACCCTCTCCTCAGTCCCTGCGCTCCAGAGACAAAAGCATGACCTCAGTGGGATGTGCAGTTGTCTTCAAGGACCTACTCAATTTCCGGGGAGGGAGCACACTGGGCTCACTAATCAGGGAGGGAATGCTGTAACTTGTAGGGACTTACAGAGGCAAGGCTATCTCACTTCCTCTTAAGGTTCCCTCTAGGTCCTACACACCCACTGTCCCACCTCCTCACTGCACACCTGCTGTCCCCTCACTGCACACCTGCTGCCCACCCCCTCACTGCACACCTGCTGCCCCACCCCTCACTGCACACCTGCTGCCCCACTCACTGCACACTTGCTGCCCCACCCACTCACTGCATACCTGCTGCCCCACCCCCTCACTGCACACCTGCTGCCCCACCCCCTCACTGCACACCTGCTGCCCCACCCCCTCACTGTACATCTGCTGTCCCACCCCCTCACTGCACACCTGCTGCCCCCTCACTGCACACCTACTGTCCCACCCCCTCACTGCACACATGCTGCCCCACTCACTGAACACCTACTGTCCCACCCCCTCACTGCACACCTGCTGCCCCCTCACTGCACACCTGCTGCCCCCTCACTGCACACCTACTGTCCCACCCCCTCACTGCACACATGCTGCCCCACTCACTGAACACCTACTGTCCCACCCCCTCACTGCACACCTGCTGCCCCCTCACTGCACACCTGCTGCCCCCTCACTACACACCTACTGCCCCACTCACTGCACACCTGCTGTCCCACCCACTCACTGAACACCTAATCTCCCACCCACTCACTGCACACCTGCTGCCCCCTCACTGCATACCTGCTGCTCCACTCACTGCACACCTGCTGCCCCACCCCCTCACTGCACACCTGCTGCCCCACCCCTACACACACTGCTGTCCCATCCCCTCACTGCATACCTGCCGTCCCACACACTCACTGCACACATGCTGCCCCACCCACTTACTGAACACCTGCTGTCCCACCCACCTGAAGAGCACACCCCACTGCCATCACCCAGGAGATCTGTCAGAGAGCAGACCAGTCAAGCCACTCACTGACCAGAGTGTAAATCATGCCTATGTTTAAAAGTCGCTCATTTGGGAGATGTTTGTTACACGGCAGTCAGAGAGAAAGCAAACCAATACGGGAGCCATGCGCTTCAGAGACACTAGTGTGTCCATTGCCAGATGTCTTCCAAGACACAAGCCCTGGCAGGTTGGCCTCCAACCCACAGGCTGCCAAACTCCACACAACCGACAGGGCCTCTGACCTAACCTGCTGTGGGGCTGCAGGCTACATCCCACTGCCACTGGGAAGACAAAGCCAGCAGCTGCACCTCAGCGAAGCACAGACAGACCCACTCCCACGGTGTGTTCAGGGGACCCAGGGCTCTCTTTATCCCACGCTTCCTGCCACCTCCTGGAGTCTGTTCCTCTCCAATGCAATGGCCGGGCAGGGACACACCAACAGGAGGGACCGCAGAGTTAAAAACCAATAACCACGTCCAACGGGCAGCCGGTTTGGTAATCAACGCACCGCCACGCACCCGTCTCAAAGGGGAAATCGCCAAATGTGTTTTTGATGGGTCTGTGAAGTTCTTGTACAGGGTTGTTTCGAGTTTTTAATCAGTCTTTGCCCCACCCCACAGCCCCCTACCCCAGCTGTTCACTGAGTACCTTCTCTGTCAAGTTAGGGCCAACGCACACCTGCCAAGTCCTTCTCAGGCCTCACAGCTGCCCTCGGAGGTAAGTCATTTGCTTCATTTACAAAGGAAACAGGTTCAGAGAGGCTAACACACCTGACCGAAGTCACACAGCAATTAAAGTCAAGATTTAATGCTAGGGCAGAGCAGATCTGAAGGCAGGTGTCATGGCTGCCAGATGTGACCCCGTGTGTGTGTGTGTGTGTGTGTGTGTGTGTGTGTGTGTGTGTGTGTCAGGAGGAGTTAGACTCTGCGCACATGAAGCCTTGGAGGACTGCGAAGTGCAGCTCTCCAAACGGTCAGTCCAGCTGGGCATCTGAGGTCGGACACTTCCACTTCCTGGAGTAGTTTAACAGCGTATCTGACTCAGGTGTAAGCAGTCAGAGATCAGACTTTGAAAACATATTCCTGTTCTCAACGGAGACACGGCTGTAAACATTTCAAAGGTCACCTAACCGGGTGATTACCAAGAAGGGCAGCTTGCTAACTCAGGCCCCAAAGTCAAGTCCTTAATTGCTTCCTGATGGGCGTTGCACCCTCTCTCCCATATAGCTGACTAGGGGGATTCCTGGGGACAGGAGAGCTTCAGGCCCGGGAACCCTCCTGCATAAGAGATTCCATGAAATATCCGTCTTGTATCCAGCCCTCAACTCCAACAGCGATCCCTACCCGGGCCAGCAGTCGAGGTACAAGCAGTGGACGGCCACACCTAGCCACATGGGGACAATGCAGAGTTGGGAGATGCATGGCTGCAGGCAGCCAGTTCTAAGTTCAGAACTCAGCTCCTCCTCTAGGCCAGGCTTCCATTTCATGATTTGCTCATGAGTGCGAGTGGTGGGGTCTCCAATGCCAACACTGACTGTCACAAAGAACAGAGAGGGACAGACAGAGGGACTCAGCCTGGGAGCCTGACATAACGGGGTTCATCAGTACCTCTGGCCTTCCATACACCCTCCTCCACCCTCCCATGGTGCCTGGCTGGCCTCTCTCCCGCCTCCTCTGGGAAGCCCCTTTTGGTTTACCTCTGGTGCTTCTTGGCAATTTTGCTTCACTGTCTCCAAACATCCATCAAGTTCCAAGAGAAGCAGCAGGCCTTAATCCACACTCCCGCAATCTGAAACTGTTATGTGCAGGAACCTATGCCTCCAGGCAGGGATCTGGTCCCCTCAGTCCCAAGGCTTCCAATGTAGAAGAGGGGGGTGTAAAGGTCTTTTATTCGCTCAACACGCCCTACACTCTGGGCAGGACCAAGTTAGGCCTTGCCTCTGCCCTACCTCCTACTCAGCCCTCAAGACTCAGCCCAAGAGTCACCTTTGACCACACACACACACACACACACACACACACACACACACACACACACACACACACACACACGAGCTAGGCTGGGCAAGGCACTGGTTCTCTGGGCTATCCTGACAAGCATCCCCCTGGTTCATGCCCTGAGCTCACACAATCAGAACCATCCCCAATAAACAGACACACACACCCGCCCCACCCACCCCTCCCCCACGATGGAGGGCAGAACCCTTCAGACCATTTTCCAGCTAAAGAACCTGAGACTCAAAAAGTACCCCGGGCTGATGAGACGATTCCGTGGGTAAAGGGAACTTGCCAACAGGCCCGAGGACTTGGGTTCAGTTCCTGGCACCCTTCTCTGCCCCAGAACCATGATCCTTGACTCGCCCTTCCCCCCACCCCAAGCCATGGGCCCCTCCTCTGCTGTCCCACTCTCTGACCAGAAAGACCCAGGGTTCACCCCTCCGGGGTGTGACTTCCAGCCTAGCGCTTGACACTGAACCATTTTGTCCAGTGAATGATTGATGAACGGATATACGCGTTCGGAGTTAGCTCATCCTGTGGGTTAGGAGAATCCTGGTGATGCTTGAGGGGTCAGATGCCCAAGGGATGGACAACTGCACTCCCTTGCCCTCGGGTGAGCAGAAGTACTAACAGCCATCAGAGGTCCCTGGGGGAGGGCTGTGTAGCTCAGAGTCTGGGGTGAGGGTTGCATCCCCAACATCACCAGTCAACAAAGACTTGGAGCAGGCTAACGGT
This sequence comes from Rattus norvegicus, assembly GCF_021556685.1. NCBI lineage: Eukaryota > Metazoa > Chordata > Mammalia > Rodentia > Muridae > Rattus > Rattus norvegicus. The sequence goes on along the minus strand of NC_141545.1, from coordinate 50,441,692 downwards.
GGCTAGAAAGTCATCTCTAAGAAGCAGATTCTGAACCGCTCTGGGCCGGTCCACACTGACTCCACGTACCCCTGCACACTGCTACAGGACAGGCTAAAACACGAATCCAGACTCTGCTCTTCTCGGGCCTAAGTGCGCTCCTGCCAAGCCCTCAAGCACCCCGAACCCACCAAGACGCGGGGTGTCTGCGGAGCCCAGCCCTGGCCACACGCCTGCCCTGCGGGGTGGCAAGGAGAAAGTTGGCCGCTTGAAGCCTCCACCAAAAGTCTCGGTTACAGATTAACCAGCCCCAGCGCTTCTCTGTGCGCGGCCTGGAGCCGCAACTCGCCCCAGTAGAAGAAAGTCCAAGTTACACATCTTTGTCACCGCGGACCGGGCGGCGCGCGCGCCACCCCGGAGGGCGCGACCCCGGGGCAGGGCGCAGGCTCCAGCGCCAGCCGCAGGCCCTCAGGGGACAGCTCTCTGCAACAGGCGCCGTCCCTCCGAAAGCAAAAGGCCACCGCTTCCTGGCCTGAGGAAGGTCAGCCCTGGCCTGCACGGCGTGATCCTGAGGCACGCGCGAGCCGCGGACGCGCGTGGGGGAGCGGGGCCAGCCCTAGGCTCCCTCCGCCAGCATTCCCCGGCAGCAGATGCAACGGGATTCCCCCCCCCCAAATCTGCAGCGGGACCCCACACGCTGCTCCTCCCCGCTCCCCGCTTCGCCCTCCGCCAACTTTGCCAACTTTCCACGCGGCCCCGCGGGCAGGAGTGGGCGTCCCCGTGCGTCTCCGCGCGCCCCCGCGCCCGCCCGCGCGCCCCCGCGCCCTCCGCGCACCTACCGCAGTGGCCCGCCGCGACGCACCTGCCCGCCCGCACCTGCCGCGGCGCGCGCAGCCTCGCTGCCGGAGGCGGGGCTCGAGCGGGAAGCGCCCCGTCGCCGTGGCAACTGCGCCCAGTGGCGCCTGCGCAGAGCAGCGAGGGGCGGGGCGCGGGCGCGGGAGCCGCGAGACTGCGCGAGGCGCGCCCGCTGCTGGACGGACGCGGCATTGCGCCATGGTCCCAATCAAGGCACCTACTGTGTGCCTCGCGGTGGGGTGACTGAGCACTGCCCACCTGCGGCCCTGCGACTGCGCATTCCTGATCAACTGCCTTGTTCGGTTCATTAATCATATCGACCACGATTTCTTTTTTTTCTTTCTTTTTATTTTCCTTCCTCTTAAAAAAACAAAACGATTTCTTTTATTGTTACTTTTGTGTGTATGTGCACGTAAGTGCCGGTGCTGGTAGAGGCCAGAAGAGGGTGACAGATCCCCGGGAACTGAAGTAGGAGGAGGTTGGATGCCATGTTGGAAATAAACTCCAGGGAGGAGGGGATAGGGGCTTTGCAGAGGGGAAACTGGGAAGGGCAAATAACACTTGAAATGTAAATAAATAAAATAACCAATAATAAAATAAAATAAACTCTAGTTTTACAAAAGTGGTCTATTCCACCACTAACCAGCTCTCTCTCCCTCTCTCCCTTTCTCCCTCCCCCCTCCTAGAGTCTCTCCCTGTTCAGGTTTGAGCTCCTGGATTCAATCCATTCTCTCTCCTCCCCACCCCACTCTCCCCAGGAGCTGGGACGACATCATTGGAACCCTATCCTGCCAGCCTGTGCATCTTTACTAAGTACCTTTTGTATGCTGGGCTCTGGGGACTCGGCAGCCAGCGGATCCATGTTCTCATGGGGTTTCGCCAGCAATAGGGAGAAACATCGCATGGGTAAATTGAATCATATTTATGACACATGCTCCCCGGGGAAATGGGACATGATTTACTCTTTTATTGTAAAACCAGCCCAACCTCAAGAAAAGAGACAAGAGACCCAAGCAACAGTGTGGCTTCCAGAAAGCTGTCTGCCATTCTCCTGCCTCCTCTCTGCCTCAGATTGGTGGTGGTGGTGGTGGCGTGTGTGTGTGTGTGTGTGTGTGTGTGTGTGTGTGTGTGTGTGTGTGTTCGCGCGCGTGCACGTGCGTGCGTGCGTGTGTGTACAGCTCATACAATCCTTTGAATTTTGACCCTTTTAAAGTAAGCGCTGATGATGCCTTCCATAATATCCTGGTTCCACCTGAGGCTCCTCTGGTACACAGTGACAGAGCTCAGCAGTGGTATGGGTCATCTGGATGCCACGGACACAGTTATCAAATGGACTATCCCACACAATGTCAAATATGACTCTGCCATTCCGGGGGGGAGGGGTGTCTTTGAGGTAGTTCAAATGGTTGGTCTGCAAGATGAAGTTTTCTCAAAATCCACCTAAAACCAGGGCTTTGATGCAGAGTTTGTATGTTATTATTTAAAAAAAAAAGTTTGGTGTGCTGAATGTGATGGTGCACACCTTTAATCCCAGCACTGGGAGGCAGAGGCAGGCAAATCTCTCAGTTCTGTCTGTGCCAGTCTGGTCTACGAAGCTAGTTCCAAGACAACCAGGACTACACAGAGAAACTCTGTCTGGAAAAACCAAAACCTACAGGAACATATTAAATAAAATTGAATTTAAAAACAGTTTGTGTCCTCTCCTCTCTAGAGATACCTCAGAAAAAGTACTTGGGCATCCACCTGATTCACAGTGCCTACCTCAGGGCTGGGACATAGTAGGCACTCAATGAATAGATGTGCATGAATGGCCAGTCTGTGATACCCCACTAAGTGCCGCGTCTCTTCCAGAAGCTTTGAGAAACTTCCTGTATCTCTTATGCAAATCGCTTCTTGAAAAACGTGTGTCCGAATGCTTGGAGTAGCCAGATGTTTGTTATTCTGGGCTCCCCAGACAAGGGAGTGTCTCCCCTACCCCGCACCTGCACCCTCTATACACACACACACACACACACACACACACACACACACACACACACACTGCCAGTATGTCTCTGAATATAAGTTCCGAAGGGAACAAAACAGTAACCTTCCCAACAACCCCCACAGACCCCAGACCTAGATGTGTCCCCTGTGACTACCCCATCCCCATTCCCCCACTCTAAGCAAACCGAGGGAAAGCCTAAGCAAACCAAACTACAACTCCCAGAGGCACCTGGGTCCTGGGGCGAGACTTCCTGGGAGACAGGTTGGACTCCTCCACATTCTCTTGTGCTCGCCAAGTGAGAGGCTGCCAGCCACACAAGCCCAGGGATTACACCCTGAGCAGGGAGTGTCAGGTTCCACATTCTACCCGGAGCCAGAACCGCGAGGGCTTGCCTGTTCTGGTACACAGAGGACAACACACTCCAGGGACTGTTCCAGAATGTTTTATCTGCCACCGTCAGCCTCCTCCAGGAAGTTCGTGGGGATAATTCTGTCCAATTGCAAATACATTTGGAGATTCCACAGTGGCACTGCCCATCCTCAGTGCAAGGGACCCTGAGCACCCCGGTGGTCATCGGGGCTGTTCACAGTGTGGTTCATTTGTCCTGTGTGGTGACGCTGTCTTACCTGCCCTACTGACTGGGTAGCCTCAGAACCCACAGCCACCTGGTTGGGCCCTGTTTCAGCCATCCTTGGGTTTTGCTTTGTTTCCTTGCCAGGGTCTCAATACAAGTAGTCTGAAACTTGCAGCAATCCTCCTGCCTCAGCCTCCCAAGTGCTAGGATTACAGTCCTGTGCCACGATGCCCCGTTTATGGATGCAAAAGATCAGACCCAGCACTTCCTGCTGACTAAGCAAGCATTCTAACAACTGAGCAACACCCTAGGCCTCTCTGTCTCTTTGGGGTTTTTTTTGTTTGTTTGTTTGTTTGGTTGGTTTTTTTGTTTGTTTGTTTTGGTTTTTTTGTTGTTGTTTTGTTTGTTTCTTTTTTTTCTTTTCCTTTCTTTTTTGACCATAAGAGCCAATCTATTCTTTGAAATGTTTTCTCTTGACTCTAAACCTTTGCTGTACTGCATTACTTTACCAGGAGGACTTTGCCCTCAGCTGGTCTAGCCTCGGCTTAATGACCATCCTTACCTGCAGTCAGTTCCCCCAGAAGCCTTCTGGATTACCGGGTGGAGATGGGTTCCGTACTTCAGATACTGGAACAGATCTGACCCTCAAAATGGAACCTCACTTAGAGTCAGCATGGTCGCGGGACACAATTCGGGGCTCTTGGTCACCAAGGACGGACCCTGTTGTAGTTTGAATGTGAAACATCCCCCCATAGGCTCAGACCTTACAATTCCACTTCTCCATCGGGTGACATTGTCTGGGAAGGTCCATTGAAGTTTAGGAGATTGGTTCTCAACCGGTGGGTCGCGACCCCTGCGGAGATCACTCAGGAGTGTATGGCCTACTTGCATTATGATTCACAACAGCGGCAAAGTTACAACTATGAAGTGGCAATGAATTGATTTTATGGTTGGGGTGTCACCATAGCAGGAGGAAGGAACTGTGTTAAAGGGTCGCGGCGTTATGAAGGGCGAGAATCGCCGCTCTAGGAGGGGGAGGGGAGGAAATGAGTCACTGGGGGAAAGGAATGCCCCGGGGTTTCATGGCCTGGCTCCACTTCCTGTCCACCCTTTGCTTGCCCAGCCAGCCTCCGAGTCCGACCACCATGCTTTCCCCACCGTGATGGGTGGCGTCCCTCCGGAACCTGAAGAAGCCTTTCTCCATTAAGTTGCTTTTGCCTTGCTATTTATTACAGATCCTCCCCCTCATAATCATCCTTGGACCCCGCCTTCCGTTTCCCTGGCAACATAACTGTCGATTTCTAAGAACAGGCAGAGTGAGTGCCCCGGGAGCCCCTCCTCAAGATTTAATTTCCCTGAGGCCCAGGGGAAGATGCTCGCTGGTAGACAACTTGGTGGTTTTTCTTCTTCTTCTTCTTCTTCTTCTTCTTCTTCTTCTTCTTCTTCTTCTTCTTCTTCTTCTTCTTCTTCTTCTTCTTCTTCTTCTTCTTCTTCTCTTCTTCTTCTTCTTCTTCTTCTTCTTCTTCTTCTTCTTCTTCTTCTTCTTCTTCTTCTCTTCTTCTTCTTTAATTGAAATCTATTCTTAGGGTTTTTGGAGGAGACATGATGTAAATTACGCTTCTGAGACAGCAGGGACACCACTATCCTCTCGCGACGTCTCACTTGCTCTGCCAATCACCTGAGTAGGAAAACAGAACCCGAAGAGATGGCGCGGGAGTTGGGGTTGGGGTGGAGGTGTTGGGGGGAGCGTGTGGCCCACTGGATATCGGTTACCAGCCCTGGGTTCGATCCCCATCTGGTATGCTGCGGCGCTGCAGTGGTAGGATGGAGGCGGTGGGCTATCCTCGGCGTCAAAGTGAATTCAAGGCAAGCCTGGGTTAAGTGAGAATGAAATGAAGCGAAGATGGGAAAAATAACTCTGCCTTTGATGAAATGCACGCTCATATAACCCAAACCGCACCCATGCATGCTGCGGTTCAGACCCTCACTGATGAGTCTGTCCGCTGTCTGGGCTCCTACTTGGAAGCCTGCTCCAGGTAAATGGATGCTCCAGACATCCCCCTGCTTTCCTAACCCGTAACTGACCAGCCCGGACGCTTCCATCCCCCTCCCTACAGGCCGCTACTCCCTCCAGCCCACCGGACCTGCTTTCTCTCAAAGCCCTATAGTTTCCTTCTAAGTTCACTGGGAGACAAAGAACCCACAAAGGGGACCCCGAGTTCCCCAGTTGGGATGACACTAGTGAAATCGGCCGTGCACCAAGCCAGGGGATTCAGCCTCGAGGGCCACAACTCTTTAAGGGGCGACGTCTCTTCGGACCTCACCCGCAGAGCGCAGAGAAGTCGGCAAACCGCTCAAGTCGAGCAGCAGAAATCTCGGTCTGGCAAACAGAGCCCCGGGCAAACTTGGGCGTGCTCAAGCGTCTTTGGGGAGGTTACTCCAGTCCAACCCGAGCGAGAGAAGACAGACTTGGAGAAAGTGTAGGAAAGGGAACAATTACAGGAAATGCCCTGTAAGGCTGGCTAAGCCTCAGCTAGAAGCCGCGGGAAAGCAGCCCTCACCGGGAAGGTGGAACGAGCGCGCCCTCTGCTGGTGCCTCCTGCAGCACTGGATTCCTATGGAGCCAGGAAGACTCGAGAGGACGCTCTGATACCCAGCTTGGGCACCAGTATTTAGAAATGGCTCGGGTACCCCTACAGGTGCCTTCTCCTACCCAGGAAACCGTCCCCTTCCCCCACCCTATTGAGGCTGGAGTTTCCCTCTTGGTCCAGCCCATCCGTCAGCTCAGAGTGAATAGCTATTGATTTCAGGAAGGAAACCGCACACGGGTGAGTACACACCCTTCTCAGACCAGCTCCTCACGTGACCCTCCTCCGTTCACCAACCTGAATGTGACCTTTAAAGGGGAAGAGGCCTTTTAAGAGCTCACAGATTTACATTCAAGGCCAGAGCTAGAACTGGGGAGGTCACATTGGAGAGGTAACCTTGAAGAGGCAGAAGGGATATCTGAAGTGAGGAGAAAGGGCGGGGGGGGGGTAGTGAGAGGAGCCCAGCTGGCCTCAGGCACTACTTAAGAACCCTAGCAAGTTTCTACGGGCTGGGGCTGCAACAGGAGCCCTGGAAGAACACACCCGTTGTGTGCTCCTGTCTCTGTGTGCTTTGAAGCTGATTGTGGAACACAGTCACAGTTTAAAATCCTATTTTCAAAGGAACCCATCCCTCCAAACGTTAAGCACCCTTGCTGTAGGCCAGGCTCTCTGTAATTGGGGAAACAGAGGGTTTGAGCCATTGTGTCATTTGTCCCTGGTGACAGAGCCAGCAGGCCTGGTTGAGATAGATACTAGTGAAAGAGACCATGTTTTGAAGGACCCCAGCCTCAGGTCTGGCCTAGGCAACCTGCTGGCCCTTCCTCGGTGCCTTAACCCATACAGCTCTGCCAGGCACATGACTCAGCTGCCACAGCCTCCTGCTCAGCCACTGCTCCCTCTGATTCAGCTATTATCACCTAGGTCTGCACTCCAGGCCAAAAGCCTAGGGATACCCCCGACACACAAACACAAACACACACACACACACACACACACACACACACTCCCTCAGCAAATCTGGTCGGGCTGATTTCCACTTGCTTAGCTGCTGCACACCTTGGCCACCATCTACGCTGAGGCTACACAACCCCTGGAAGTCCTTCGATCTGTATTCCACCCATCCACATGGCCTCTCTGTTTCTGTCGATGTGCCCTACCCATGCTGGCCTCAGGGCCTTTGAACCTGGTCCACACTCAGTCTGTAGTGTTCCTCCCACACCTTCCACACAGCTCCCATCTCCACCTTTAGGTCAGACTTGGCTTTCTCACGAGGCTTTGTAAGACTTCCACACCGATTATCTCTCTATTTCTATCATCATTTCCTGTGACACTGTCTCACATTTGCTTTATGAATTGACTTAGTTCCTCAACACCTCTCTTCCCCAGGCAGGGGTGGGATCTGCAGAAGAGAGGCTACGGTTGCCCAGATCCCTGTTCAGTTCCTAGCACCTAGGACGGACTTCGTAGCATGTACTGGATACTTAATAAGTATGGGGGTAGGGATGGAAAGAGGTTGGATAGAAGGAGAGCTACACACGAGTGGGAAGGAGAGAGGGAGGGATAGATAGAGAGATTGCTGATTATAGATAGATAGATAAATAGATAGATAGATGATAAAAGAATGATTGTGTGAAATGGATGCATGGAAGAGTTGTTGGTATGTGAATGGGTTGATTCATGATGGATGGATGGATGGATGGATGAATGGATGGATGGATGAATGGATGGATGGATGAGTGGATGAATGGATGGATAGCTGAATGGATGAATGGATAGTAGATGGATGAATGGATGTATGGATGAGTGGATGAATGGATGAATGGATGGATGGATGAATGAATGGATGGATGGATACATAAAAGGATGCATGGGTGGATGGGTGGATGGTTAGATGGATGGATGGGTGGGTGGGTGGATGGATGGATGGACGGATGGATGGATGGATAGTAGATGGGTGGGTGGGTGGGTGGATGGGTGGATGGGTGGGTGGCTGGATATAAAGGCTATCTTAAGGCTCTATCTTGTTTACATGACCCTAAGTTCCTTGAAGAAACAGATTGTGTCATGTTCCCTACTATGTTCTGTTGAGGTTGAGGGTCACTGTGAGCTCAGGACTCTGCAGTTACAAGTGAGGTCCAAACACATTCAGTCTAGAGACAAGGCCATCCATCCAAGTCCAGAGGAACAAGACAACTTCACATCCTCAGCTGCCACTTCCGTGCCCCTCTGACCTGGGGGTAAGGAGAGGGTGGGAGGGTGCAGACCCTGGCTCTTGTATCATCTTTGTTTTCTGGCTGAAGCTGGTGGGACAGTTGCTGCTGCCCCTAACTGTGGTAAAGTCTACAGGTCACTCGGATGCCCAGCCTCTGACTTCAATCCTCAGCATCTCCAAGAACTTGAGGCTGAGAGGAAGAAGCCGTGACTGTGCCATCTGTGAGTGGGACAGCATCACTCGCTGGCTGCTAGCCCAGGTTCCTTCAGCTTGTAGGTAAAGGTGCTTACTGCCAAGCCAGACGGCCCGACTTTGGACACTGGGACGTGCACGGTGTAAGGAGGGAACCAACATGTGTACTGTGACACCCTGCCCCTCCAGGCATATAATAGTCATCTTAATCACATTGAAAAGTCAGCTCTAGGACTAGAGCTCAGCGGTTAAGAGGATTGACAGCTCTTCAAGAGGTCCTGAGTTCAATTCCCAGCAACCACATGGTGGCTCACAACCATCTGTAATGGGATCTGATGCCCTCTTCTGGTGTGTCTGAAGACAGCTGCAGTGTACTCATATACATAAAATAAAATAATAAATCTTTTTTATAAAAGAAAGAAAAGAAAAGTCATCTCTAGACAGAGGAGAAAGTCTCCATTCTGTTTGTTTCAGGCTCCATGTAGGAGGGCTCCAGTAACTGGAGCCTGGCCGGATGTCCTTTGGGCTTATAAAGCCTCACTTAGCTTTCTGGGCACCTGTTCCATGGCTGTGATTTTCTCAGGTGACCCTGAAGCTCATCTAGTCTTTTCAAAGACTCAGAAACACCGGAGCTGCCCGGGACAGTGGAGGGCGGGGCTGTGTGGCTCCACTCCACCATCTCCTGGCCTGGAATTACACCCCTGAGATCAGCTGACCCTTGGGAGGTGTGGGTTCTGGTGAAAGGGCAAAAGCAAGTCCTCTGTCACCCAAGGGATGATTCCTCACTTGCTGGCTAGCAGCCTCAGAGAGATTTCTAACCCCAGAGCGAAAAGCCCATCCCCAACCCTGGCCACTCCGTGCCGCACTTCATGCTGGGATTTATGTGCTCCTTATAAACATGGAGAAACATGGCCGTCTTACCCAGGATCCCAGGTGAGGGCTGGGATTCCTTGCCACTTTTGAGTTGCTGACAGAGGTTTCAGAACCCCAGAGTCCTACTACAGCAGCCCCGGGCCATTGTTGGGGACCCCTGGAGACAGCTCAATTGGGCTTTGCCACCTCCACCAGCACCAGGACAAGTGGACACGCCTTCCAGCCTGGTGGAAGTGTATCCGTCATTACTTAGGTAAGGCTCGACTTTAAACCCCCTTGCCTTTTGGTTTTTAATTCAAACTTTAGAAAACTGGTCTTGATTGCCTGTCACAATAGGGATATACCTACCCCTCATGCTTCCAGATTCCTGGGTTGATGGTGTCTGGAGGTGAGGCCTTTGGGAGGTCAAGGTGGGGTAGATGTGGTCAGGAGGGTGAGTCCCTCAGATGGTTCGTGTCTTCGTAAGAAGAGAATAGGGCTGGGGAGATGCCCCGTCAGTAAGTGCTTGCTGCACAAACCTGAGGATATGAGTTGCCTCTCCCCCAACCAGAACACACATAAAACACTCTGAAGTGTTGAGTGTAGGCACTGGCCTTTAATCCCAGCACTCAAGGGCAGAGGCAGGACCATCACTGAGTTGAGGCTAGCCTCCTCTGCATATGGAACCCAGGACAGCCAGACCCTATCTCTAAAACTAAAGGACAAAAGCCGAGTGTAGTGCATGCTAATCCCAGCACTGGGGGAGGTGGACATGGGTGGACCCTGAGGCTCAATGGTCAGTGAGCTCAATGAACAAGCACCAGGTCCCAATGAGGGACCCTGCCTCATGAAATGAGGCGGTTGCTCCTGAGGAATCACACGTGATTGACCTCTGGCCCCTGTATGCATGTGCCATCATGTACATGCATGCCCACACATGCATACACACACATGAGCACCATAAAACACTGGGCAAGAAGGGTAGGAAGAGATGGGCATGGACTAGACATCTTGCCAGATGTAGAGCACATACTGCATAGTGAGTGCCCTTGGTCTTCCCAGTCTCCCAACACCAGGAACCAAATGAACTTTGTTTTTTATAAAAGACTCAGTCTGCAACACTGTGTTATAGCAATGCCAAAGTCTAGCAGGACCCAAGGGGTCATGGTGGCTCCATATTGTCAGGAGCCATCTAGGAGAGGCTAAGGCTAGCAGATGACATTAGTCTACCCTATTGGGCAGATTTTCTGCAGCTCAAGGAAGATGCACTCTCTTGTAGTAATGCTGTGTAGACCAATTGGCGATTCTGTAATTCCTAAATGATTCTATAGAATTCCTAAATTTGTACAGGTGATTTTTGAGTCCTCTAGAATATAAAAGCTGCAATTAGGGCTCTATGAACCTTCCTGTGTCTCAGGCTAACAGCAGTAGAATGAAAGCAGGCTTGAAACAAAGTTGCAATCAGGAAAAACATTCCTTCTAGGTGAGCTGTGAAGCCATCATCAGATAACTCAAGGTCATAAACTGGGAATGGACAATTTACCGTAGGTGCAAGGACAAAAGATAAAATATTGATGGGATTTATCTACACAAAACTTCAAACCTAATGAGACACTAGGCAGATGGTTTGTCTCTTGACAAACCCACACTAACTTATGTTGTAAGAATTTTCTTAAACTTTTAATGAACTTTTTTTGTAGTATTTAATGAACTTTTTTTTTTTTTTGGTTTTTTTTTGTTTGTTTGTTTTTTTTTTTTGTTTGTTTTTTTTTGTTGGAGCTGAGGACCGAACCCAGGGCCTTGCGCTTGCTAGGCAAGCACTCTACCACTGAGCTAAATCCCCAACCCCTTTAATGAACTTTTAATGAGCTAGTGACAAGTAATGGATGCTTAATTAGATAATTAGTCCTAATGAAAACTTGTAAACCTTCCCACTGAAACTTCTTATTCGGTTTATGATGAACGTTGGGAGTGTAAAGACACTTGGAAGACCATGTGATCTGTTCTCCTGAGAAAGTGTAAGTACCAAGAACAAGAATAGGAGACTGGCTTTTTTCTTACAAGACTTCTTTCGTTCAGCTTTTTCTTTCTCTGAGCAATAAAAGTTGGAGCTCATTTTTCACCCAGATTGAGTGATTTTATTTTTCTGTGTCAGTGCTTGCTCAATGAATGAAACCTAGTCTTGAAGGCTTTTGCTCAAACTACCAAGTGTGTGTGTGTGTGTGTGTGTGTGTGTGTGTGTGTGTGTGTGTGTGTGTAAGTTTGTATGAACACTTGTGGAGTGGAAAAGACAGGTAGTAGGGCCTGACCAGAATGTGTGTGTGTCTGTGTGTCTGCATATTTGCGAGGTGTAAAAGTGTTATTTTTCCCCTGTGAGCATGACTTTCTTTTCCTGGTTCACAAAGAGTTAAAGCTCCAAGCCTCCTTCAGCCTGGCCAGCCAGAGGTGGGACTACCAGGCAAGAGAGAAAGGAACTCTTAAACAATTCATCCTTTACTTCATTCCCTGCTGCTGCCAGCAAGAATGAATTACCAAATGTATATCCGGCCCTCTGTAGGTACACTTAAGAGCTCAGGGTTTCTCACTGGGCACTCTTGCCAGCCCCAGATAATTAAATTTGTTCCCTTAGTAGAATTGACCCCATAAATCACCTGAAGCTGTCACTGGAACCTACTGCTATCAGCAGGACACTGATTCTAACCCTAACCCTAACCCTAACCCTAACCCTAACCCTAACCCTAACCCTAACCCTAACCCTCCCCCATCTGCAACCTTTCCAGAGAGAGAACTCCTGCTGGATCGGCTATCCCTATCCCCAAATTCTCACCAGAATCCTGCAGGAGACTGACTGTCTATGTGGTTCCCCCATAGTTCCTAGTACAGAATGCCCACTCCCACATGATGGTTTACGACAAGGGATTACAGTAAGAATCAAGCTGGGCACAAGGCAGCCCGGCATGACAGGAGCAGACTGATCCACAGACTCCCCCAAAGAGCTGCCAAAACACCACCAAATCCTAGCCCACGCTGAACAACGGACAAGCCCCACGGAGTGGTTAGCTGATGGGTAGGACGGTGCCATAAGCCCAGCCTGGGAGTATGAGGTTTAAGGGATGCCACTCTTTGGGACAGGGCTGTCCTTTTGGCCAAGGGAGGTGTTATTTTTCTTTTTTTCTTTTTTTTTTTTCCTCTTTTTCGGAGCTGGGGACCGAACCCAGGGCCTTGCGGTTGCTAGGCAAGCGCTCTTCCGCTGAGCCAAATCCCCAACCCCAGGTGTTATTTTTCTTGTTGTGGGCAACTGATAAGAGGAACTTGAAGAAGGAGGGGTTTGTTCTGGCAGACAGTTTGAGAGAACAGTGTTCACGGTGGCCCGGCGGGAGGGGAGGCTCCGTGGGAAGGGCGACCCGGTGGGAGGGACGCTCGGTGGGAGGGGCGACCCGGTAGGAGGGGCGACTCTGTGGGAGGGGCGACCCGGTGGGAGGGGCGGCAGCCTGCTTCATCTGCAGTAGGAAACATAGAGAGAGATGAAGGCTGATGCTTAGCCCATTCTTATTCAGCCAGGACCCCAGCTTTTGTGCCGCCCACTTTCAGGGCCTCTCCCAGGCACTGAGAGAGACTTGGGGTGAGGAAGGCAGGCATGTGTGAATGAGCTAGCTAATGAATGGACCTGGTGTGCCCTAGTGCTGGCTCACCTCCGTGCACCCTCTTCATCTCTCTCCTCGGTTTGACCCCTAGGTCAGCGACATTCCCGATGGAGGTCGGCGTGAGGGCTGCTCTGGGGCTCTCCCTCACCAGCATGACTGGCCTCAGCCTCATCTCTCCCGCCTGGTTCCAGAGCCCTTTCTCCTCCTATGGTGTCTTTACCTACTGCTCCTGGCCACAGGATGACAGCTGGAACCAGAGCTGTGTGACCTTTTGGTCCCTGAAGGACATGCCCACCTTGCCCTGGAAGGTGAGACACAAGTTCTTCCAGGGCTGCTGGCTCCCAGGGAATGGGCTCCGAGCGTCCTTTGCTGACCAGTGGGTGACCCAGTGTCTGAGCACACAGGATCTCAGCGCTCAGCAGCTCTTAAGATCACCAACAAACTCTGCTTAGGGTTTTTTACACCTCTGAGCTTGGGGCTCTGCAGGCATTGAATGGGCGTGACCTCTGTCTAGAGGGACTCTTAGTTCCCAGAAAAACCTTCCTGCAAACCAGGAAAAGTCACTTTAAGACACCATACTGCCACCCACTAGGAAATCACTGTCATCGATAAGCAAGTCTGTGGTGGTTCTGCAGGGTACAACCCGCACACCCCTACCTGACTCCATCCCAGGCACTGCTGGGATTAACAGATGAAAGATGAGGCGC